>NC_084614.1:41802002-42044502 GCF_033978795.1 Nerophis ophidion
GTTACTAAAACGGCCTTCTTTCATCTCCGTAATATCGCTAAAATTCGCTCCATTCTGTCCACTAAAGACGCTGAGATCATTATCCATGCGTTTGTTACGTCTCGCCTCGACTACTGTAACGTATTATTTTCGGGTCTCCCCATGTCTAGCATTAAAAGATTACAGTTGGTACAAAATGCGGCTGCTAGACTTTTGACAAGAACAAGAAAGTTTGATCACATCACGCCTGTACTGGCTCACCTGCACTGGCTTCCTGTGCACTTAAGATGTGACTTTAAGGTTTTACTACTTACGTATAAAATACTACACGGTCTAGCTCCATCTTATCTTGCCGATTGTATTGTACCATATGTCCCGGCAAGAAATCTGCGTTCAAAGGACTCCGGCTTATTAGTGATTCCCAAAGCCCAAAAAAAGTCTGCGGGCTATAGAGCATTTTCCGTTCGGGCTCCAGTACTCTGGAATGCCCTCCCGGTAACAGTTCGCGATGCCACCTCAGTAGAAGCATTTAAGTCTCACCTTAAAACTCATTTGTATACTCTAGCCTTTAAATAGACTCCCTTTTTAGACCAGTTGATCTGCCGTTTCTTTTCTTTTTCTTCTATGTCCCACTCTCCCGTGTGGAGGGGGTCCGGTCCGATCCGGTGGCCATGTACTGCTCGCCTGTGTATCGGCTGGGGACATCTCTGCGCTGCTGGTCCGCCTACGCTTGGGATGGTTTCCTGCTGGCTCCGCTGTGAACGGGACTCTCGCTGCTGTGTCGTGGATCCTCTTTGGACTGGACTCTCGCGACTGTGTTGTATCCATTGTGGATTGAACTTTCACAGTATCATGTTAGATCCGCTCGACATCCATTGCTTTCCTCCTCTCTAAGGTTCTCATAGTCATCATTGTCACCGACGTCCCACTGGGTCATTATTGTCACCAATGTCCCACTGGGTGTGAGTTTTCCTTGCCCTTATGTGGGCCTACCGAGGATGTCGTAGTGGTTTGTGAAGCCCTTTGAGACACTAGTGATTTAGGGCTATATAAGTAAACATTGATTGATTGATTGAAAGTGCAGGTCTGTATAAATAAAACAGGTGCTACTTTGAAATAATTTGGTCAAATAATATTTAAATAATAACTAAATGGAATTACTGCATTTAATTTCATTACTCATACTCATTGTTTTCCATGGTCATATTGACATTTCCTTTCCTTTGTGCCTTGATAGCCGAGGGGATTATAATCAGAGGAAGGTTACATTTGAAATTAAAAAAAACAAAAAAAATATTTGATATATTCTTCTCCTGGTCTATATTTTCCATAAGTCACAAAACATATTAATAATCATCCATATTGACCAGTATTAAAACATGTGTACCGTAAAACGGTTTTCAATAATCTCGCCCAACCCTATCCAAACATATTTGTTATGCTATTCATGTTTGTACTTGCTTATTGCTAATGCATCCGAGCCAATTATGAAATAATTTGAATATCTTCATAAACAGTCTTGTGGTAAACACTGCGGGCAGCATGTCATTTCCGTCATCTGCTGTCTTTATTTATCCATTAACTATATTTTATTATTTTAAACAATTGAGTCATTGTATTTTGCATTGTTTTCTTACACTTTGCAAGTATCACATAAAAGACTTTGTATGTAGCAATTCCAAGACGTTAGGTGAAAGTAGTAGATAGACTACGATGTGTTGCCTGAGCCTGAAAGTAGTCTTTGCCATTAATTGATATGTGCCAGTCTTTTCTTTTGTCCAGTCGTATAAAGTGTTTGTACTGTAAGTATTGTATTTGTTACACACCAGATGTTTCATTGTAACACGTATCAAATTTTCATTACCAAATTTGGATGTGTTGAAATCGCCATGTGTAATCGGCATTTAGCATATCTATGGCCAATCCAGGGCAACACGGTGGAACAGGGTTAGTGCATGTGCCTCACAATACAAAGGTCCTGAGTAGTCCCGAGTTCAATCCCGGGCTCTGGATCTTTCTGTGTGGAGTTTGCATGTCCTTCCCATGACTGCGTGGGTTCCCTCCGGGTACTCCGGCATCTTCCCACCTCCAAAGACATGCAGCTGGGGATAGGTTGATTGCCAACACTAAATTGGCCCTAATGTGTGAATGTGTGTGTGAATGTTGTCCATCTATCTGTGTTGGCCCTGTCATGAGATGGCGACTTGGCCAGGGTGTACACTGCCTTCCGCCCGAATGCAGCTGAGCTAAGTTCCAGCAGCTGAGCTAAGTTCCAGCACCTCGGGCGACTCCAAAAGGGACAAGCGGTAGAAAATGGATGGATGGATGGCCAATCCAACATCAATTAGCATCAGGCTAGCGCATTTTGAAAAGTGGAGCCTGACTCCACTTTTCATTTTTTGTTAGCATGGAACATTACCTACAGTACAAGAAGTCTGACCGAGTCAGCTATGGGCACTTGACTGCTTGTTTCCCGGACAAGTGCTTAAGTTGGTGCCGAGTCTGCAGCCTGACGTGACGTCACATGCAACAAAGGTATCAAAATATGGTACTATTTCATTTTACCTGATTCACGACCCAATAGTACGGACAAACTAGGGTTGGTAGCAATACAAGTATCAAACTCTGTAAACAGTGTTTAATAGTTAAAGGAGTGTTGTTTTTAGTTATGTACAGTTAAATTATTGCTATTTTTGTTGGAAATCTGAAACCCCTTTGTAAAATGGTTCGTGCAATGCATTCTATTAACTTCACTGTGGCCTATATTGGTATTGTAATACGTAGGGTGGAAATGTATGAAATATACAGTATCGGACATTCATCCATCCATCCATTTTCTACCGCTGATTCCCTTTTGGGGTCGCGGGGGGCGCTGGCGCCTATCTCAGCTACAATCGGGCGGAAGGCGGGGTATACCCTGGACAAGTCGCCACCTCATCGCAGGGCCAACACAGATAGACAGACAACATTCACATTCACATTCACACACTAGGGACCATTTAGTGTTGCCAATCAACCTATCCCCAGGTGCATGTCTTTGGAGGTGGGAGGAAGCCGGAGTACCCGGAGGGAACCCACGCATTCACGGGGAGAACATGCAAACTCCACACAGAAAGATCCCGAGCCTGGATTTGAACCCAGGACTGCAGGAACTTCGTATTGTGAGGCAGACGCACTAACCCCTCTGCCACCGTGAAGCCCCAGTATTGGACAGTGACGCTGAATTTAGTTAGGGTTCCCTTTAGGGCATGTGTGTCAAACTCTGGCCCAGGGGCCAAATTTGGCCCGCCGTGTAATTTCACTTGGCCCTTGAGGCAATATCAAATTAACATTAGAGCTGGCTCGCTGCTGTAACGCCGCATTCACCGCTAATACTCTTACTTGCCAACCCTCCCGATTTTCCCAGGAGACTCCCGAAGTTCAGTGTCCCTCCCCAAAAATATTGGGGGTGGGCCTTAAAGGCACTTCCATACAAAGAGCGTGCCAGCCCAGTCACATAATATATGCGGCTCATACACAAACACAAGTGAATGCAAGGCATACTTGGTCAACAGCCATACAGGTCACACTGAGGGTGGCCGTATAAACAACTTTAACACTGTTACAAATATGCGCCACACTGTGAACCCACACCAAACAAGAATGACACATTTTGGGAGAACACCCGCACTGTAACAAAACATAAACACAACAGAACAAATACCCACAACCCCTTGCAGCACTAACTCTTCCAGGACACTACAATATACACCCCCCGCTATCACCAAACCCCGTCCAACTCAACCCCGCCATTGAAAAGAGGCATTCCATTTTTATTTAAATTGTATTTGTTATGCCATTGATATTTTTTAATTATTATTATTTGAAACTCAATTTTGCATGTCACTATAAATGTATATACTGTAAGCCCTGCTTGTTCAAGATTCAATGCAAAACTTGTTTGGGTCCCTATTAAAAGGTTAATTTGTTCAATCTCGGCCCGCTGCTTTGTTCGGTTTTAAATGTTGGCCCACTCTGTATTTGAGTTTGACACCCCTGCTTTAGGGGTTGGATGCATGTTGATTTAAAAATGGTCACGCGGATCGAGAGTTTGACACCTGCACTGTAAGGTAACTGTAACTCTACAAATGTAATCGCATGACAGTCAGCTAACCTGCGCACGTGCATGTACGTCTCCCACGCTGTGCACCCAAAAAGCTATAAACCTCCGGGAATCACTGTATTGTGTTTACATTTTAAACAATAAAATAGTGAAAGTGGGGTTGGAGGCAAAGCCATCCTACGAAGGAGCTTGTTAACGAAGAGGCAAGGTAGTGTTTGCAACTGTAAGAGTTTTAATAAGGCATTCTTCAGTACCCGCTTGCATGATGAACAAACTGTGATGACAAAAAAAAAGCACCCTTTTATGGAAGGTGGTTTTCGATTCAGTTGCCATGTCCATTTAGTCATTACAGTCATGTTCGGCTTTCATCAGAAAGACGCAAAACATGACAGAAAAAGTATAATAAGTGTCAAACGTAAGAAGAAACACACCGATACGCATACGTACTTACAGCAAGGTCGAGCCTGCTTTTCAGTCCTTTCTCCTCTCAGCTGTCACAATTTACTTCACCTTCATGCAGCTAAGGTTCACACGTTGCCTCTCCTTAAATCCCCAACACCTGTCCCCGGTCTCAGGTTCTCATCCCGTCTTAGAGAGTCTTGTTTCACCAGTCGGGAGCACAATTCCCCTCGACAGGACGGCCTTTTTTTTTTTAGAGAGAGCGTGAGCTCTTTCTGTGAGACATGGGAAAAGGACCGTCAGCTTTGAAGCAGGAGATGTGATGTGGTTTCCTCAACCTCGTCTACTTGGCCTTTGCAGACATTGAGATCCAGTCTTGCTCTCGTCTGATTGTAGGTTTCCTTTGGTTAAAACTTTCTGCAACACGATTCAATAAGCAGCCAACATGTCCAGTTTTGTTAAGAAAAAAACAGCTTCCATGTTGTTCCTCGCTGCAGACTTTAGTGTGCACGCGGCTGTTGTCTGTCCCACACACTATCCTTTCCCTTCTTCCACCTAACCCCAGTCTGACATGCTGGTTCACCCCTCCCCCTTCTGTCCTCATCTTCCCCTCCCTGCACGCTACATTCCCAGGACAAAGAGGATGGAGGGAGAGACCAAGAGAGAACAAGGACACGCAGAGGAGAAGGGGGCAGGAGGTAAATAGGGAAAAGAGGAGGAGGGGTGCAAATACAGAAGGGCTCATTTTGTTCCCTCCATGTACTTGGAAACTCTGCAAACCAGCAACAAAATTTCTACTGAGAGCACCCATCAAACTGTGATAGTTCCCTGGAATGATGTAAAAAATGTCATTGAGCTCTCACACATATTTTGCTTAGCTTAAACATGTCACTCCACACTAAAAATACAATGAGCCTTGAAAAAACTTAGTATGAAAAAAAGTAAAGTACAAAGGAGAATAATCAAAACCATGGGCTAGGGATGAGTACCGATACGATACCAATTCCCCGTACATGGCAATTGATACAGGTACTCAACGAGGTGGTGGGGGGTTCAATGGAGAACACTATTGAACCCGTGTTCAATGGAGAAGTCTGATCTATAAAATTTGCAAGCAGCATACCCCTTCCCTTTCAAGCTGTCCTGGATGAACTGAATTTTTTTTTCCAATAATTTTTTTAACATGCAAGCGTACTTCTTCGTACTCGTTGTCGCCATGTCTCTTCTTTGTTCTTCTGCTTAGTCTCTGTTATGTTTTTTGACATTACTACTTGCCGTAGTTTTGAAGCAATGCATTATGGGAATCCGGATGTTGTGTGTCAATGTATTAACGTGCCGGCTGGAATAAACTCACGCTGAGAAATAGCTCCGTGCATGCCTACTTTATGGGTTGTAGATAAACCTATGGATAACGGAGACATATAAAATAATCTCCTTTTCAGGTGAGAGAGGACGCTAAAGGGGGTGCCTTTAAGGCACGCCCCCAATATTGTTGTCTGGTTGGAAATCGGGAGAAATTTGGGAGAATGGTTGCCCCCGGAGATATTCGGGAGGGGCACTGAAATTCGTGAGTCTCTCAGGAAAATCAGAAGGGTTGGCAAGTATGTACAAAAGAAAGGGAAAAACTAAACTAAACCAGAGAGCTATAGAACAATAAGTTTCAAGTGTAAAAAAGCTTATGGAGTGTCTTATTAACAACAACAGGCTTACATGGTTCTTTGAGAAAGAAAACATAACTTCAGACAAACAGGCAGGATTCCGAGAACATCGAGTCACAGATGACCAAGTTACCTACATAGATCAATAAGTATAAGACACGTTATAAGATAAGAAATGCACTATAGCAGTCTGGCTAGACCTTGAAAAAACATTTGATAAAGTTTGGAAGAACAGCCTACAACAGAAAATGCAAACATAGATCACATGTACAACTAGATATGCCAAAATCTCACAAACAGAAAAGCCAGAGTACAAAACAGAAGACACATGAGTCGTGAAAAAAACATGAAAGAAAGCGTGCAACAAGGCGTAGTCCTCTCTCCTACGCTTTTCATTATTTTCATAAATGACATCCTTGATGACATTGCAGCATGGATCCATGGGGCAATCTATGCAGACAACATTGCCATCTGGCGTTCAGAGGATTACATCCTGACAGCCATAATAAGGATGGAGGAAGCTTTAAAAAAATGATAGAAAGATGCGTATGGAAATTGCTGGTTGCTGTCAATGCCAGAAAATCCATTTATACCATTTTTAGTCTGGCAAAAAATAAAATGAAAGTCCAGGTGTAAGTTAAAGATTAAGTATTTTCCCAAGACAAAACACCAAACTACCGGGGGTACGTTTGAGGCCAGAATGACTTGAAAACACCCGATTGTTTATAATACAGCCAGAGCTGGACTGCAACTGAGTTTGATGGAGAAACTATCTAAAACGGCATGGGGAACAGACCTCAAATACAGAAGAAGTTGTACCTTGGACAAATACGACCTGTCCTTGAATATGGAACAGCAGTTTGGGGTACAACAGCCGAGACAAATAGCCGGAGTGCAAAATCAAGCATTTAGGATCATCACGGGTGCTGTCAAATCAATGCCTTTGCAAGTCATGGAAACAATCACTGGCTTGCAGAGTAGACAAGATGCCAAAATACTCAACTAAGTAGCAAAATTCAAACATATGACAAATCATCCATTGAACAAAATAATGTCTGAGCTAGGGCTGGGCGATATATCGATATACGTGATATATCGCGGGTTTGTCTTTGTGCGATATAGAAAATGACTATATCGTGATATTCGAGTATACGTTCTCACGCGGTTGTTTGTATCTGCGGGCATTAAACTGCATGCGTCTCTCCCTCTTTCTCGTCTTTCCTTCTCACAGAGACTTAAAACAAGCGTACCTTCTTACATACGTCACGAGTGTAACATCACACGCCGTCCCCGAGCAGAGAGGTAGTGCGAGTGGTAATACGAGAGAAAGAAGGTGCGAATCTGGTAACAAATGAAGGAAGAATTAATCCCCGAGAAAAACAGCAGTGGGTCCATCGTCTGGCGGTGGTTCGGCTTCAAGCGGGAAAATGTCGAATGGACAACTTTAATTTGTCAAGTGTGGGGGGCACAATGTCGCAATCAGAAGTAGCATTGCTGCTAATATGTAGCATCATTTGAAAAGTCACCCGCTAATAACTGTTCAATAAATACAGTTTTGGTCAATTGACTTAGTTGGGATTTCCATATCTGCATGAAAGTTTAAAATGAGTATACATTAATGCAGTATGAAGAAGAAAGTTTTAATGTTGACACATAGAATCATCATATTTCTGTGATTATATGTATCAAGTGTTAATTCAAGGCTAAGGCAAATTATCGAGATATATATCGTGTATCGCGATATGGCCTAAAAATATTGAGATATTAAAAAAGGCCGTATCGCCCAGCCCTAGTCTGAGCCTTTAAAAATAAACCTTTCTTCACAATGCAAGAAAACTAGAAAGAAAATATTCAGAACCGAAGCAGCAAAGGAACAAAAAATACCAACACACAGTTCACTTCCAACAAGGGAAAGACAAAAGTTCCCAAAAGTCAGGGATACCATTCTGGGAATCCTTAAAAAGGGAACAGGGCCAGAGTCAGTCAAAAGAACAGTAACCATTGGCTGCATAGAACAGCTGTATACCCATGATCAGTACACTCATGTCGACACTGATGGAGCAGCTGAAAAGGCAACTAAAAATGGAGGTGGGAGGATTTTTCTGACGCTGAAAGATGGAAATCAATCAAGCAATTCCCCCTGAAAAAATCTGTACCAATTACAAAGTTGAGTCAGAAGCACTACAGACAGCAGCCAAAACAGTCCTGGGGAAGAAAGAAGCAACACACTCCAAAGCTGTCATCTTCTCTGATGCTGTGTCTATAATACACGCTGTGCAAAATCCTAAATATAAAGAACTCAATCCTCTTGTGTCTGCTCTGGCAAGCCTGCAAGCAGCTATTGATTGTTCCATCATTCAGTGGATACCATCTCCCTATAATATACATGGCAATGAAGAAGCTAATTAGATAGCAAAACAGGGAGGAAAAAGGCCTCAAGAAGATCAAAACACCTATGAAGAAACAAAGACTATTATTAAAAACAGACAAGAAAGAATGGCTACAGAATTCATCCAAACTACAACAAACAGTGTGATCTCTAACTCTTCTGCAGTAACTATCTTTAGACTAAGAACTGGACACCACATCTTTACAAAATTCCTCATTGGAGACTTTGCAATGTGCCCCTGCGGTACTGCCCCAATGACGGTGAAACATCTCCTTTAGAACTGTACTATACACCAAAATCTCAGAGCATCGACTTGGCCAAGACACCGATGAGAGACAAACTCTTTGGACCCCTGGAATGCCTCCAGTGTACAGCAGCCTTTGTCAGAGTCTACGGAGTTCCTGTGTTACCAACAACAAAGAAGAAGACCGGTAGATGGCAGTCACATGTAAGAGATATGTGTGGATTATAAATTGACTGGATGTTACAGATGTTTCTTGAATTATCATAAATAAATGACGTAAGAAAAACAGGCCCAAAACGTTGATGTTTCAGTGAAAATACAGAATATTACACAAGGCGCTCAAAAATATCTCAAAATGTTATGGTACGACATTGGTAAGCTATGAAGCCACACCACTTGATGGATTGACCGTGCATTATTGCTACCGTATTCAGGCTTACTGTGCTTCAACAAATGGGTAACATTGGTGTGTGTGTAAGGACCCCAAAATGGAACCTATTAGGAGACATCTTATCTGGCGTTTCGTTTTGCAATATTATGCAAAACTAACCTTTCTTACCTATTGGTACCTTCTGTTATTTAATTGAGATCTGCATGAGTCCTGAAATTCTGCGCGTGTCTGCCAATGTAGTCCTCGCAGACATCGTCGCTTCCTCTTTTTCTCTAACCCCTCGTTGTGTGGCTTTCTCCTCTCAGTGGCCTAGTTGTTAGAGTGTCCGCCCTGAGACCGGTAGGTTGGGAGTTCAAACCCCGGCCGAGTCATACCAAAGACTATAAAAAAATGGCATCCATTGCCTCCTTGCTTGGCACTCAGCATCAAGGGTTGGAATTGGGGGTTAAATCACCATAAATGATTCCCGGGCGCGGCCCCGCTGCTGTCCACTGCTCCCCTCACTTCCCAGGGGGTGATCAAGGGGATGGGTCAAATTCAGAGGACAAATTTCACCACACCTAGTGTGTGTGTGTGACAATCATTGGTACTTTAACTTTAACTTAACTTTCAATCTCGGCTGCTTCCAATTTCTAATACAAAGTAGCGCACTTATATCTGTCAGTAGACTTGGTTTGGAAGCGCTAAAAATTAACGGTACAACTAAGATGACGGGGAGAAGATGCTGTCGAAGTGGAGACACGTAAATAAGACAGCCCACAATTCTGAAGAAACGGCCCCAAAGTGTCTTAGAAATGGTTTTTAAAACAATCTATGCAACATTTTGACCAAAGAAACAACACTACATGGTATGTAGACCACAAGTAGGTGTTTTATATGTAGAAAAAAATAAATAAAGACCTTATTATCAGATGCGCCTTTTGTTTGAATATAGACCTGAATAGACCCACTCATCGGCAGTACGCCTTGAAATCCGGTGCGTCCGGTGGTCCAAAAAATATGTTAAATAAAGACGTAGATTATAATCCATCTATCATCTACCGCTTGTCCCTCATAATTTTGACAAATCGATATGACACAAAATCTCACTTCATTTATCAGCAGGCAAAGCAGGGGCCTTTGTAACCTGTTCGCTTGCTGCTAAAAGAAAAGTTGTTTAGTATGTTCACTATGTTATTTAATGTCAGAATTGTTTTTTGATTGCAATAAGGTACATGATCTTAAAAGTTTCCGTTAAAGTAAAGCCAATTATGACATTTTCTGTGGTGTCCTTTTGAAAAATATCTTTCGGTACTGGAACCAAAATGGTGGTATCGGGATAACTCTTACCAGATTATAAATCCATGACTGAAACTTGTATAGGAGAAGGGTTTGGCCATAAATCAAGCAGTTGGTCAACTTTGACATTCATCTTACACCCGGAAAACATCACAAAGAAGAGGAGACAATATGCTCGGTTACTCCCTGGATTTTTTTTACCTGAGGATTATGATGATCATCTAATTGGGGAACTCAAGTCTTTTGCTGAAATATTTAAACTTCCCATCAGTTGGCATCCCAGTGAGAGCATAAATTGTACAGTACGTGATTGCTTATGTTTGTATTTCTTGTTTAGAACTGAGCAATACTTGTTGCGACCAACTGCCACGCCTCTCAATGTGCAGGACATGGCACCAGGTGAACATAATCACAATTAGCCAACAGGCCTCTGCACCAGGTGGATTGGATCCTAATCAGCGCACTAGATGGCTTTATATTGAAGCTGCCCTTTGCACTGAGAGGAAGGGAAGTCAAGAAAGGTGGCCAACCCCACTATTTGAGAAGGACTGTGCTAAAGCAATTGGAGATCTGTACTGCTTAATGGTGTTGTGGGTTTATTTATATAAAAATGTAAGATTGATTAGTACTTTTCTGTTAGTTGAACTAATCTTGGTTATAGTGGAAACTAAATCACTTAGGACTAATTAGTTTGCTTTTTCGTAAATTACCTTTGGTGTATATCGGGTGTTTAGTTTGTCTAAAAAAATAGGAAAACAAAATGAGGCAAGTGCGCTAAGTGGAGTTGTGCAATGTTTCTATTAGGTGGCACATATCTTCAAGCTAAAGCTAAGTGTTAGTGTTGTTAGCATTGCTATTTCATTTAAGGGTTTTACTGTGTAAATATGTATTTCAATAGATTGTATTCGTCTTTAAGGTTGTTCATCCGCATAACTGCACTTCGACTAAAAGCCGCAAAAAGGATACCGACTGCAAAGGGGAAATGAAAACTGGTTGAAATAAATAGAGAAAAGATAAGTGCATTCATAATAGTGAGTGGAATCCTGCTAGATGCCTAAACAGTGAGGAACCCTTTTCGAGTGTGGGGCCTGTGCAGAACAGATACACTTGACAATTTTGCTACATGATGCTTAGTGTTTAACTATAGCTGGATCTGCCTGTACTTGTAGCTCATCCTTCTAATAATAAGAATACAACAGGTAAGGTTCTGGATCATTTAAGTCGTTGTTGTTAGCTCTCAAGAAGTCTGCCCTAATTACTAATTGTTGTTAAGTAAATAGCAAACGTGATGTGCTCTGTGGAACTAATACGCCTTTGTAATGCGTAAAATGAGCAAAATATGTAAACAGACATGTCATTGTAAATGTGCCTGTTAAAACATTACCGTACATATATACTTACAGCTTGTATACACAACGTTGGGTTTTTGGTGTTTTTCAGAGCGCTTCATAGATCGAATTCTCATTACTTGCATTGTTGACCACATTGCTAGCTTTTATCTTTGAAATATGCATACCAAAAAAAATAAAGAGAAATTGTTAATGGCTCATATAGGAATTATGAAAAATAGGCTAAACTAAAAAAAAAAGTGAAATATGTAGAACAGGCCAGGGGACCTTTTGTGGAACACAGGCATTTTTTATGGTCCTGTGGCAGAATTAAAATTAAGGAAAAAAAAATGGGAAAATTGAGCAAAAGGCATAACGTTCTGAGAAAAACAAAAAAACTGTTGTGATCCGGCTTCTGGATCACATATCTCTAGCATGTTTATGTCCTTTTTGTATTGTCCTATGTTTTGGACTCTACCGATCCCGTTTGTTAGCGCACTTCCTTGTTTTGTATTGTCACCATGGCAACCTAATTACGCCTCCTGCACGGACTCACTACACACACCTGTTTTGAATTATTTGTGTTGTATTTAAGATCACCTGCTACCTTAGTTCCTTCTGGCTGTTTCGTTTGCTCACGCAACAAGTTACGATTGCTTATCCTCATTGTTTTCACTCTGCTAAGTTTTAGCTTAGCTTTCCGCGCGCTCGGCTCGCGCTGCTTACGGACTTTTGAACTCTACCCTTGCTACAAGTAGCATTTAGCTTTCCGTGCGGAGGCACGCCTTTTCTTTTCCTTTGTCAAGTGTTTAGTTGTGTTTTATTATTAAATCTGGTTCCTACCTCCACTCCTACTTGCTCCCGTCTTTGGCATCTTGGGGCCGACACCTCCGCGCATCACAATGCGCCCACCAAATCGTAACAGGAAACAGCCAGCATCACGTCGCCTCGCCGAAGACCTCCCGGAGCTTCGACCCCACCAATCCTCTTATCCGGCCATGTATCCCACCGCACCAACCCAGGACTCTTCTCTACGGGTTGGTACTTTGTTCACTTCTCCCGTTCCCAGTCACCATTTTGTTAGTCCCATTAGCATCACACCAGCTTCAATCAATCAATCAATGTTTATTTATATAGCCCCAAATCACAAATGTCTCAAAGGACTGCACAAATCATTACGACTACAACATCCTCGGAAGAACACACAAAAGGGCAAGGAAAACTCACACCAAGTGGGCAGAGAGAATTCACATCCAGTGGGACGCCAGTGACAATGCTGACTATGAGAAACCTTGGAGAAGACCTCAGATGTGGGCAACCCCCCCTCTCTAGGGGACCGAAAGCAATGGATGTCGAGCGGGTCTAACATGATACTGTGAAAGTTCAATCCATAGTGGCTCCAACACAGCCGCGAGAGTTCAGTTCAAGCGGATCCAAGACAGCAGCGAGAGTCCCGTCCACAGGAAACCATCTCAAGCGGATCAGCAGCGTAGAGATGTCCCCAACCGATACAGGCGAGCGGTCCATCCTGGGTCCCGACGAGCGGTCCATCCTGGGTCTCGACTCTAGACAGCCAGTACTTCATCCATGGTCATCGGACCGGACCCCCTCCACAAGGGAGGGGGGGACATAGGAGAAAGAAAAGAAGCGGCAGATCAACTGGTTTAAAAAGGAGGTCTTTAAAGGCTAGAGTATACAGATGAGTTTTAAGGTGAGACTTAAATGCTTCTACTGAGGTAGCATCTCGAACTGTTACCGGGTGGGCATTCCAGAGTACTGGAGCCCGAACGGAAAACGCTCTATAGCCCGCAGACTTTTTTTGGGCTCTAGGAATCACTAATAAGCCGGAGTCTTTTGAACGCAGATTTCTTGCCGGGACATACGGTACAATACAATCGGCAAGATAGGCTGGAGCTAGACCGTGTAGTATTTTATACGTAAGTAGTAAAACCTTAAAGTCACATCTTAAGTGCACAGGAAGCCAGTGCAGGTGAGCCAGTACAGGCGTAATATGATCAAACTTTCTTGTTCTTGTCAAAAGTCTAGCAGCCGCATTTTGTACCAGCTGTAATCTTTTAATGCTAGACATGGGGAGACCCGAAAATAATACGTTACAGTAATCGAGACGAGACGTAACAAACGCATGGATAATGATCTCGGCGTCTTTAGTGGACAAAATGGAGCGAATTTTAGCGATATTACGGAGATGAAAGAAGGCCGTTTTAGTAACGCTTTTAATGTGTGACTCAAAGGAGAGAGTTGGGTCGAAGATAATACCCAGATTTTTTACAGAGTCACCTTGTTTTATTATTTGGTTGTCAAATGTTAAATTTGTATTATTAAATAGAGTTCGGTGTCTAGCAGGACCGATAATCAGCATTTCCGTTTTTTTGGCATTAAGTTGCAAAAAGTTAGCGGACATCCATTGTTTAATTTCATTAAGACACGCTTCCAACTGACTACAGTCGGCGTGTTGGTCAGCTTTAGGGACATGTAGAGTTGGGCGTCATCAGCATAACAGTGAAAGCTAATACCGTATTTGCGTATGACGTCACCCAGCGGCAGCATGTAGATGCTGAAGAGTACAGGGCCAAGGACCGAACCCTGGGGAACTCCACACGTTACCTTAACATAGTCCGAGGTCACACTGTTATGGGAGACGCACTGCATCCTATCAGCAAGATAAGAGTTAAACCATGACAGGGCTGAGTCTGACATACCAATTCGTGTTTTGATACGCTCTAATAAAATATTATGATCGACGGTATCGAAAGCAGCGCTAAGATCGAGGAGCAGCAACATAGATGACGCATCAGAGTCCATCGTTAGCAATAGATCATTAGTCAATTTTGCGAGGGCTGTCTCAGTCGAGTGATTTGCCCTGAAACCGGATTGAAAGGTCTCACATAGATTGTTAAACGCTAAGTGTTCATTTAGCTGCTCTGCAACAATTTTTTCGAGGATTTTTGAAATAAAGGGAAGGTGAGACACCGGTCGGTAGTTTACCATGAGGTCAGGATCGAGGTTAGGTCTTTTAAGGAGAGGATGAATAACCGCTTTTTTGAATGCAAGGGGAACAGTGCCCGAGGAAAGTGATAAGTTTATAATATTTAGCACTGATGGACCTAATAATACAAAAAACTCCTTGATAAGTTTCCCAGGAAGTGGGTCAAGTAAACATGTTGTTTGTTTTATTCCATTTACACGTTGTAACAATCCTTCTAATGTTATTTCATCAAAACGAGAGAAACTATTTTGGATATTTGCAGTATCCGCCGTATACACAATCGTATCTGTGTTACTATAACCCAGTTGTAGCTGGGACGCATTGTCTTTAATCTCCTTTCTAATAAGTTAAATTTTCTTATTAAAGAACTTCATAAAGTCATCTGCCGAATGGGTGGAGCTACTGGAAGGAGTCCCTTGTTGGGTTAGCAATGCTACTGTACTAAACAAAAATTTTGGATCGTTTTTATTAATGCAGATGAGATTTGAGTAATAATTAGTTTTAGCTAAGGTAAGCATGCGTTTATAAGTTATTAAACTATCACTCCATGCTTGATGGTGCACCTCAAGTTTAGTCGTGCGCCATTTGCGTTCCAGCTTTCTACATAATAATTTCTGAGCTCTAGTTTCTTCAGTAAACCATGGCGTACGCCTTTTTGGAGCCTTTTTTAACTTCAGCGGTGCTATACTATCAATGGTTTCGCGCAGGGCGTTGTTAAAGTTGTTAGTGAGGTTATCAATAGAGCCCACATACTTTGGGAACGGTGCCATTACCGAGGGCAGTAGGTCCGCAAGAGTCGTCGTTGTGGCAGCATTAATGTTGCGGCTGCTATAGCAGTTATTATTATTATTAGTTTGACGAACATGCGTCTGAACTTCGAATTTTATAAGGTAATGATCGGACAATACTTTAGTATACGGGAGTATCGTAACTTTGGAAACGGTGATACCTCTGACAAGCACTAGGTCTATCGTATTACCGCTGCGATGCGTCGGTTCATTTATTATTTGTGTAAGACCACAGCTATCAATTATAGTCTGGAGCGCCACGCACGGTGGGTCCAATGGGGTATTCATATGGATATTAAAGTCCCCCATTATAATTATATTATCGGCGTGCGTCACTAGATCAGCAACAAATTCTGAGAATTCACTAATAAAGTCCGAATAGGGCCCTGGGGGGCGGTAGATAACGGCCAGGCACAGAGGCAGAGGTGTGGCAGACTTCATAGAAAGCACCTCAAACGATTTATATTTATTATTTAAGTTAGGACTAATGTTAAAGTTTTCGTTGTATATTAGTGCGACACCCCCTCCCCTTTTGAGGTGACGGGCAATATGCGCATTCGTATAGTTAGGAGGGGATGCCTCATTTATCGCAAAAAAGTCGTCTGGTTTAAGCCAGGTTTCGCTAAGACCGATGACGTTAAGGTTGTTGTCTCTAATGACCTCATTGACTAATAACGTTTTGGGAGACAAAGATCTGATGTTTAGAAAGCCCATATTATAGGTACTGGGCTGTTTTAAGGAGTTGTTGATAAAATTATCCGTAGTAGCAATATTAATAATGTTGCGTTTATTATGCGCAGTATACTTAAAATAATTACGACCATATCTAGGAATTGATATGACGGGAATTTTCAGATTGTCTACTTGGCGCTGCGATAAACTGAACGCATCATAATTTGCCACCTCAGTAGAACGCATGTCTAACTCTGACGTAGTCATAGACACAGTAGAAAAAACATTTTGTGAGTTGTGTATTATTCTACGAAAATTGCTATGTGTACAGGGATCATCCAGCCTGGCGCTGGCTAGTTCTAGTTTAACTGACTCCATACCCAGGCTAGCAGGCTCTGTAATTGCCTGTGACCGGGCTTGCTCTAGTGCAGTTAGTCAAATGTGGCTCACTGCGAAGTCTATGTTCCGAGACAAGAGGATAGCGCCTTCCGCCTTACCTGTCACTCACAGTGACGTCACTCCGTTCACGCCCCCCTATGACGTCACCGTCAACACCTTAGTGGATTCCTCTGCATATTTTTTTGACCGTAGTGATGAGTTTTTTGATAATGAACTCTCTCACATTCCACCCAAGAACCTAGTTTTATTTAAGAAAAAATTCAAGGACAATTATTCCACTCCTAAACCTAGTCAGACACCTAAAAATGACTTTAATTCCAAGATTAATTATAATCAGGACATTTTTCGCCATTATGACTCTAGTCTGTCTTCACCCCCCACACCTGATTCCCCGCCTCTCAAGTCGCGTTCCCCGCCTAAATCCGTGCCTTTTTTCTCATTTAGTGAGGATTTTGAACATTTTAGAAGGGAGGATCTTGCCCTCCTCCAATCCTCCCACCACCCACCTTTATGGTCAGCCTCTATCCAACAGGACCCCGTCTGGAATCCGGGTCTTGAGGGGAGGGCTAGTATTAGCTGCCGTGCTACATACTACTAAGCCACCTCGACATCCGGTCCAGCCTCTTCCACCATTCTTTCAGCACATCAAGCTTCTGCCCATTAGACCTCCTCCACCAGAGTTTCCCGCGGTTAAGCCTGCACTTCCCTCTAGACCTCCTTCACCTGTCTTTCCACCTACTAAGCCTCCTAGACCTCCACCACCGGTGTTTACCCATGTAAAACCTGTTAAGCCACCTAGACCTCCTCCACCGGTGTTTTCTCCTGTTAAGCCTCCTAGACCTCCTCCACCGGTGTTTTCTCCTGTTAAGCCTCCTAGACCTCCTCCACCTGTTGTCCGCCCTAGTTCTAGTTTTAGCCCTGCTTCTGTTCAGAGTTCAAGTCCTAGCCTTTCTTGTAGCCATAATTCTAGTCATACTCGTAGACCCGCTTGTAGACTGATGCGTAGTCCAAGTCCCGGTCCGAGTTGTCGAGCTTCCCATAGTCTCTATTCTAGACCCACTTGCCGACAAACTCGTAGTCCAAGTCCCGGTTCTAGTTCCTTGTCTTCTCGTATTTACTCTAGTCACACTTGCAGACCCACTTGTAGACTGATTCGGAGTCCAAGTCCCGGTCCGAGTTCCTTAGCTTCTCATAGCCTCAATTCTAGTCTCAGACCCACTTGTAGACTGAATGGTAGCCCAAGTCCCGGTCCCAGTTACGTACCTTCGTGTAGTCTTGATCGTAGTTCTTGTCCTAATTCCCCTCGTGGTCTTAGTCCTCACAGTAACCCTAGTCCTTGCACAAATTCTTGTCCGAGCCCCAGTGTCACTGTAAGTCCTAGTCTTTGTCCAAGTCCTTGCCCGAGCACCAGTATGATTGTAAGTCCTGGTCCTTGCCCAAGTCCTTATAAAAGCACTAGTTTGATTGTAAATCCTGGTCCTCACACAAGTCCTTGCCCAAGTCCTAGTGTTAGTCTAAATCCTCGTAGTAGTTGCCCTTGTTTCAGACTTTCCCCTAATTCCCCTCGGCGGGCCCCTGTGCCTGCTCTTCGGCTGAAGCCGACTCCTGCTCCTCGGCTGAAGCAGACTCCTGCTCCTCGGCTGAAGCCGACTCCTGCTCCTCGGCTGAAGCCGACACCTGCTCCTCGGCTGAAGCCGACTCCTGCTCCTCGGCTGAAGCCGACACCTGCTCCTCGGCTGAAGCCGACACCTGCTCCTCGGCTGAAGCCGACACCTGCTCCGCTGCCGGCCTCCGCACCTGCTCCGCTGCCGGCCTCCGCACCTGATCCGCTGCCGGCCTCCGCACCTGATCCGCTGCCGGCCTCCGCACCTGATCCGCTGCCGGCCTCCGCACCTGATCCGCTGCCGGCCTCCGCACCTGATCCGCTGCCGGCCTCCGCACCTGATCCGCTGCCGGCCTCCGCACCTGATCCGCTGCCGGCCTCCGCAACTTATCCGCTGCCGGCCTCCGCAACTTATCCGCTGCCGGCCTCCGCACCTGATCCGCTGCCGGCCTCCGCACCTGCTCCTCTGCCGGCCTCCGCACCTGCTCCTCTGCCGGCATCCGCACCTGCTCCTCTGCCGGCATCCGCACCTGCTCCTCTGCCGGCAACCGCACCTGCTCCTCTGCCGGCAACCGCACCTGCTCCTCTGCCGGCATCAGCACCTGCTCCTCTGCCGGCATCCGCACCTGCTCCTCTGCCGGCATCCGCACCTGCTCCTCTGCCGGCATCCGCACCTGCTCCTCTGCCGGCATCCGCACCTGCTCCTCTGCCGGCATCCGCACCAGCATCGGTGCCTGTTTCGGTTGCAGCCCCCACGCCTTCGTCTGCTGCTGCCAAGCCGAGTCCTCCTCCACGTCGGCCACGGGTGTGGCCGTACCCCGGGCGTCCGCCTCAGCAGGCGCGTCCACCTCCACTCTGGCAACGGGTGTGGCCGTACCACGGGGGTCCCCCTAAACGGGTGCGCCCACCTCCACAACGGCCACGCCTGTGGCCCTACCCCGGGCGTCCTCCTCGTAGGACGTGCCCGGGTCTTCGTCAGCAACTAAAGTGGCCTCTGCGGGTTCGCTCGCCTGGACTGTTGTGGCAGCGACGTTCCACCCGCCGCCACCTAGCGTGTCCTCGGTGGATCCGGGGACACAGGACTTATCGACCCTCCACCAGGTCCTCCCTCCACCCTCCCTTCATTTTCAGATGGTCTCATTGTAGGAGGGGGGTTCTCTTTATTGCTGTTTTTTTTGGGGCATCTGGGATCTGCCCCTTAAGGGGGGGGGGTAATGTTGTGATCCGGCTTCCGGATCACACATCTCTAGCATGTTTATGTCCTTTTTGTATTGTCCTATGTTTTGGACTCTATCGATCCCGTTTGTTTGCGCACTTCCTTGTTTTGTATTGTCACCATGGCAACCTAATTACGCCTCCTGCACGGACTCACTACACACACCTGTTTTGAATTATTTGTGTTGTATTTAAGATCACCTGCTACCTTAGTTCCTTCTGGCTGTTTCGTTTGCTCACGCAACAAGTTACGATTGCTTATCCTCATTGTTTTCACTCTGCTAAGTTTTAGCTTAGCTTTCCGCGCGCTCGGCTCGCGCTGCTTACGGACTTTTGAACTCTACCCTTGCTACAAGTAGCATTTAGCTTTCCGTGCGGAGGCACGCCTTTTCTTTTCCTTTGTCAAGTGTTTAGTTGTGTTTTATTATTAAATCTGGTTCCTACCTCCACTCCTGCTTGCTCCCGTCTTTGGCATCTTGGGGCCGACACCTCCGCGCATCACAATGCGCCCACCAAATCGTAACAAAAACAATGTTAATACTGATATTGAAATAAAAGATTTGTCTTTTAATATATGCTTTTTTTTGTATCAAAAATGACATGACATCATGCTACCACCATATTGAAAGAAAATTCAGAAAAATAGTGTGTTTTATATATTTGAAGGCTCCACCCCACTGCTGTTCTTTTAGAACATCCATCCATCCATCCATTTCCTACCACTTATTCCCTTTTTGAACATAAAACAGCTTTTTATTATTTTTTGGAGCCGATGTATACACACAGTATTGTTTGTATCGTTGCACTTGAAAGTAATGGAACACTGCTGTTCTTTTTAGAATGTATAATCATCTCGTGGCAGCTGCAACTATAATTTTAAATTTTGTGCATAAAGATGTTGAAGCCCAATGATCTTTAATACTTTACATTTTGAAACACTTTTCAATAAAGTAGTGAAATTAAAAGTATATGGGATAATTATTTTCCACCGCGAGATATTAAGAGTAAAGAAAATCGTAGAAATTCAAAAGGTATCAACTACTACATTCTAGTATTGGGACAACCCTAATAAGTTAAATGTTTAAACACCTTTGTGTTTTCTCCTTTTTTAATCTAATAGGGTTTTCAAGTGTTTTTTTTCAATGATGAAGACAAAACGGCATGCTTAAAATTTAGATTGGTGTATGACGTTATTGTTTTGTATTCATGTCAGAATCTAAACCAGTTAGCGATTAAGGCTGCTTCTTTGGGAAATGACCAGTATTATCGTGTGTTTATCAAATCAATCATGGTTTCACGATAATTACAATTTAAAACGTCTGGAATTTTACCTCAGTTAATCAATACTGGTAATTGTTTTATCCCTAATACACTGGACATATACGTTTACTATAATTAGCAAGTATTTGTTAATAATACTAGTATTTGTGTTAGAGATTATTTAGATTGTGACACAATTGATTATAGCATGTTTTTCGCCGTCTGTTTTAGTTTTGCAAATCCACATCCTCACTGTTCAGCTACATGTAGCAAGAGGCAAATCTGTTTGAGTGGCTGCAGGAGAATCAAATTATTCTTCGCCGCAAATCTTCTTACAAATATGAAATATTAATCCAATGATGACCTAGATTGAGACTGTGCACCGCTCTGCAGTGCCACTATAACACATCTCGATAATATCTCTTTAACATGACTTGTCACCTAGAAGTGTGAAGCCGATTCTAACATGATCACTCCTCACCAGTTCCATTTGATAACAGCCACAGTCCTTAATAAAACTCATTCGACTCAAAAATAATCCAAGTCATCAAAACCTAAATTCCGTGAGTTTAATCACACGTCATTTAATCGATGCGATTGCTCCTGCATGCGTCATTTATAGGCCACAGAGGAGGATTGTAGGCAAGTGAACATGTAAGAACAGAATTTAAATGCCGTCCTGTAAATAAAATAGACTGTTTTGGATGTTCTCACATTGGACCATTTGCAGCGTGCTGGGCTCCCCCCTGTGTCTGTTTAAAGCCTGGTATATACTCTCGTGTCGCCTGGCTGGCGTAGGCAACACCGGGGTCCTCTCACCCCCTGTGAAGCCCCCCTTGTAGTCTACGTGCACTTCCCCAAAATCCTAGGTTAGAACGCAGAAGGCAGAGCTATGATTGGCCATTCCTTGCCGAGGAGGGTCCCAAGCAGACTTTGAGCTTGAACTGCACAAATTATCATATGAAATGGCCGTGCCAGCAACTTGAGGGTTCCAGGTCTGATCCCAGCGTCCGCCATCCTAGTCACATCCTTTGTGTCCTTAGGCAAGACACTTCACCCTTGCTCCTGATGGGTCGTGGTTAGGGCCTTGCATGGCAGCTCCTGCCATCAGTGTGTGAATGTGGAAATAGTGTCAAAGCGCTTTGAGTACCTTACTTCTGTTCTTGTATGCTATACTTTTTGAATTATTTAATTTTGACCAAAGATGTTTGCCTAAATTTTGCCCCTCTTTTGGTCTTCTGGCTTATTGTACGGCCAAACATCCACATAATCATGTTTTCACATAAAGAATCCAACAGAGTGATCTGTATTTTTTTTATTGAGTACGACTGCAAAATAAACCACTATGTGAGCAAAGCAAACCAGCACTTTAAGAAAGTAAGAGACACTACTGAATTTTTAAAAAGTGTTTTTTGCGTTAGTCTCTCCTATTCACCTCTCTGCTAGTTACTGGCTTTGCCACCAAGAGGTAAAATCATGCACAATAACTTTTATCGAACTGATACCGATACAAATAACGTAATATTCCCCAAAACCGATACCGTTTTACATTGGATTTCTTATGATTTGATTTTCAAACAAAAACTGAGGTATCGCTGTACTATAAAAACCTGTTGAAACACAATGAACATAATTTCCTGGACATTTGTTGGAAATGTCTGTCATTTATCAACTTAAAGATATCTTTATTATTTTTTCATTTTTCTTTCATTCATTCAATGTCAAAGAAAAACAATCAACGCAACATTAAAATTAATTATGAAACCAAGCAGAAAGAAGTAGATACTTACAATATATTTACGCAATTTGTTGTTCAACTCAAAAAACTATCCAGGCAATATTTATATTTTATCACATACAAAAACACACAAAAACAACAGTTATGTTGTGTTGTATCCTACCCTTGAAAGTGTCAGAAGGGACCTGCACTTTTTCTTTTTATATTTTACCTATCCTTCACAATCCTTATGACAGACAAACAAACGTTTTTCTGTTTTTTATGCATTCTAAAGATTAAATAAATGTTACAATGGAGCCTATTGGAGTCGCTCAATTCTACCTATGGTAAATGGTAAATGGGTTATACTTGTATAGCGCTTTTCTACCGTCAAGGTACTCAAAGCGCTTTGACACTATTTCCACGTTCACCCATTCACACACACATTCACACACTGATGGCGGGAGCTGCCATGCAAGGCCCTAACCACGACCCACCAGGAGCAAGGGTTACGTGTCTTGCTCAAGGACACAACGGACGTGACAAGGTTGGTAGAAGGTAAGGATTGAACCAGGAACCCTCAGGTTGCTGGTACGGCCACTCTCCCAACTGCACCACACCGTCCCCATATAAATATAAAGCCCCATATAAAGCCCTTAAAACATCCAGACACTTCCATTAAGTTTTTAAATACAGTGGGGCAAAAAAGTATTTAGTCAGCCACCGATTGTGCAAGTTCTCCCACTTAAAATGATGACAGAGATCTGTAATTTTCATCATAGGTACACTTCAACTGTGAGAGACAGAATGTGAAAAAAAATCCAGGAATTCACATTGTAGGAATTTTAAAAAATGTATTTGTAAATTATGGTGGAAAATAAGTATTTGGTCAACCATTCAAAGCTCTCACTAATGGAAGGAAGTTTTGGCTCAGAATCTCACGATACATGGCCCCATTCATTCTTTCCTTAACACGGATCAATCGTCCTGTCCCCTTAGCAGAAAAACAGGCCCAAAACATGATGTTTCCACCCCCATGCTTCACAGTAGGTGTGGTGTTCTTGGGATTCAACTCAGTATTCTTCTTCCTCCAAACACGACGAGTTGAGTTTATACCAAAAAGTTATATTTTGGTTGTAGTTCATCCTCCGTATGTTCAGCTTCAAAAAGATAAGGGGGTGAATCCATCCATTCATCCATGTCCTACCGCGTGTTCAAATAGTCACCTTCATCGTCTACTACGAAGTCTGCCATGATAAGGAAACCTATGCTTGTGATGCCAAAAGTAGGAAGTGTGTTGCTATTAGAAGCAGGAGGTGTGTTACTTTGAGCACTAAAATCAATGTGCCTAGGAAAGAAATTCCGTCAAAGCTTAAAATGACCAAAATACAGTGAATATCGGACATTTAACATAATTACAAATGTGTTTGTTACTATATTATACTCTTTAAGCTTGTATGTAAAATGTTGCTGGGTTTTGAAGGTGGTTTAATGGGCTTACAGGCTACAATAGTGCCTCCATTGCAAGCGTTTTTTTAAATCTTTACAATTTAAAAACAAATCAACTGTGTTCCTATGATGATTGTGAATGATAGGCAAAAATCCAAAAGTGCAGTTCCCCTGAAAGCAAAAGCACTGTTATTGTAAAAACATGGCTATTGTGAAGACAGACATTCTAAATGCATTATCAATTTTTTTTTATCAACATATAGATTCAATTTTTTTTTACTCTTATGTTAATGTTTTATTTTTCAATGGAAAATTTGTTGCCAACACTTCTGTATCAAAATGTTATTTTCTATTGTACAATGCCAAAAAATAATGGCAGGGTTTCTGGCTGCATGTTTAGAGAGTTCCTGCTGGCAAGCGTTTACTCCGGCAGCCAGCTCAGCACTTGAAATGTCAGGAAAGGACAGGCAGGTTTGTCAAGTGTGAAGGAGGAAAGGAAAATAAATCCGCTCAGTTCAGTATATTGAAGTAGCGGCAGAATATGAAATTAATCATTTTCAGCAGCGTTCGTTAAAAAGAACATGAACATTGGAGCACAAAAAAACATTGTCTGAGATCAGGTATGGGTATATAATTTGGTACATCTATCAAAATCAGAATCAGACTAATTGGCCAAGAATGTTAACCGCACACAAAATTCAATTTGGTAGACTGTGCTCTCTTTGTTCAATGCAAGAAACAAACAAACAAAATAAAACACAAAATCTACAAGAGAGCATAGTATTGTGGCCGCCAAGAAAAACACAATGAAAAACAAGAAGGAAGAAAAATAATGCATGTAGCGCACACCTGATTGCATCATGCTTAGACAAACGACAAAACAGAACACCATTTCAACATCCACATACTGTACACCGCAATGGCCTCTGCAGTGCTCCACGACATCGCACACTGAGGAGGCAGCAAGGCCAGAGACAGTAACAGACTCAACAAAGCAACCAAGAAAGTCTACTCCGTCCTAGGCTGCCCACTAGCTCTCGATCAATGTCCAGTCCACACAGATAATCGAGAATTCACCCAGGGAGACCGAAATGTCCGATAAAATGCTCATTCAGCCAAGGCTGCGTGAAACCCGTCCGTACTGACGATCAACGCTTGCTTCGCAACATACCGCTGCACTTTCTCTGGTCTCTCGACGCAGACTCCGTTCTGGCAGCTAGCTTCCGGTACAGAGCCAAATGTTCACAAAAAAGTACCAAAAAGCAGTGCAGAGGCCACGAAAGTGCCAACCCTTGTTACACACTTTGAAACGGGCTCAAAAAACGCACGTCACGTCTGGTTGCAGATTAAACACCTACCCACGAAAACAATCACAATCCCTCAAGCAGCACAGTCATGTTGCAATTTTCAATACCCACAAACTTGTCAGGTACAACACTTTACCTTACTAGCCTATATAAATCAACCATTTATAAATAGTTAAATGTTGTTACCCACATACGAAAAACGAGTAGCACTCTTTGAAACAGTATGTGGGCATACTTTTATTTTGAAGTGTTTTCTTTGGTCTGTCAACGGATGTAAGGAAGCTACTTCCGGGTATGGCCAACGAGGTATTTGTCATTTGTTGGTATTTTACTTGGTAAAATGTTTGATCCACATGCTGTGCATGTTATTATTTTTACGTTTGTAACGTGCTTTATTTATTACAGTTTTCACGGTGAATTTGAAGGGAAAGAAAGCATTCAAATAAATCAGTTCAAGAAAGCCATTGTGTCTGTGCTATTTGGAGGGAGTTACACTTTCTAACCTCACTAATGCCTTGCATCGTCTATATTAGATATATAACAACGGGCGGGTGGCGGGCGGTTGTGGTTTGGGTGGATGGCGGGTGGATGACGACTTTAGTGATGCGGTTGCGGATTATATAATTGCCTGTATCCGCGCATCTCTAACGCAGAGACAAAAACCACCCTGGCGGCGCCAAAATCGGCGGAATTCCGCGGAAAATTCCCATCCCTGCACAAAGCAATGCTTGGTAGAAAATACTTAGACTTAGAGTAAGGCTCCACTCTAGTGTAGTTGTTAGTAGTATATTATCTTGTATTGTTTTTCATACAGTATTTCTCATGTTAAAGTTAGTTTTTCTTTTAAATGAAAACTGAAAGTTACTGTAGTTACATGCATCAATGAAATCGGTATCTATTCATTTAAATGGGCGACGATATCTGTGTTGGTCCTGCAATGAGGTGGCCACTTGTCCAGGGTGTACTGGCCTTCTGCCCAAATGCAGCTGGGATAGGCTCGAGCCACCCCCGCCTGACAAGGAAAAGCGGTAGAAATGGATGGATGCCGATTCGTAATACTTCTATATTTTTAGATAATGGCTCTGCACACTTTTTTTTCACGACTTCGTGCAGATACAGTAGTACGACTGTAGATGTTTTTTTTCATTTGCTCAAATCTGACGGCCACCAAAACACTGCAAAAAATAACCATTTGGCAGAGATGCTAGTAGGCCCCTTTCACAGACAATATATTGTTGTAGTTTCCTCTGCCATTGCTGACATTCTGGTTGTTACATGAAAACATTTGATATGAAGCACACTGCACATTTTGCAGCTGGAGCCTATCTCAGCTGTATTCGGGCGGAAGGCGGGGTACACGCTGGAAAAGTCGGCACCTCATCACAGGGCCAACACAGATAGCCAGACAACATTCACACTCACATTCACACACTAGGGCAAATTTAGTGTTGCCAATCAACCTATCCCCAGGTGCATGTTTTTGGCGGTGGGAGGAAGCCGAAGTACCCGAAGGGAACCCACACAGTCACGGGGAGA
The DNA here is from genome assembly GCF_033978795.1 of Nerophis ophidion. Lineage (NCBI taxonomy): Eukaryota > Metazoa > Chordata > Actinopteri > Syngnathiformes > Syngnathidae > Nerophis > Nerophis ophidion. The sequence continues at coordinate 41,828,724 of NC_084614.1, forward strand.
ACATGCAAACTCCACACAGAAAGATCCAGAGCCCGGGATTGAACCCAGGACAACTCAGGACCTTCGTATTGTGAGGAACATGGACTAACTCCTGTTCCACCGTGCTGCCCATTTCTGATATGTAGGATTAATTGATTATTAAATATGTTCCTACCTTCAAGTCCTGTCCGGAATAGTCTGTTTGCATCCTGGGTGAACAAACCTCGCAGTAAGCTGCGAAAACCACGTCTTGACATATTTTTAGTGTGTACACACTTACAGTATCTACCAGTTGCTGAAATGCAACCAACACCTGTAAGTATTTATGTTCTGTTGTTAAGTATGGTTTAAAAACATGAGATCATTTTGCACATTTTGCTTAGTTTTACTAATCCTCATATAAAAACCGAAGCGACACTGAAGCCGCATTGTAGGAAAGTAATTCGTACGTAGAACGAGGACCTCCTGTACCGCAATACATCTCCTCAGAGTTAATGGATTGGCTCTCACTGGGGAGGGGAATTAATTTGTGTGCATGATCTAGTGACTGAGCAGTTGGAGCACATTGCATCAGGGTGATAAGCCAGCAGGGGCTGACACAGGCAAGTGATGGACGCCAAGATCGACCGAAAGATGGATGGATGCTAAGAGTGCAGACAAAATGGAGTGCACAGATGTTTAGGGAAAATCTGTCACGTTGGAGCCAAAAGGTATATGAGACAAATGCATAAGCCATGCAGAAAGACACATTAATCTGGTCTACAGCGTAGCAGGACTGAGGCGTCATTCTTCATTAGTTGCATGCCAGTGCACACAAACAAACACCTCTTGTAAATTGTGCACAATGCTACCTCGAAAAAACACAACCACTTCCTTCTGTGTAAGTCAAATCGTTGTGTTTGTGGCCTTCTAGTTAACACATGGTATGGTGACTACGATAAGTGAACCATTGCGTCAATGAACCTCTTTTGTTACAGCTTTTTGGCTCATACAGTAGATATACAATTCTACACCACATTTGTACTATTTAGTGTATGAACGCTGACAATTGTTAGCATACTAAAGGTATAGACCTACGAGTCATGGATTGTATTACTTGGCGCTATCTTGCTAGAATCTTAACTGTTACCATAGTAGTCAATGTTGTAGATACACACCTAAGTCATGTATTTCATTATATGGTGATATATTTCTAGCATCCTAACTGTTAGCATGTTAATTAATGTTGTAGATACACAACTAATGGTCATGTATTTTGTTATATGGTGATATCTTTGTAGCATGCTAGCAGTTAGCATGTTAGTCAATGTTGTAGGTATACAACTAAAAATAATGTTTTTCATTACTTAGCACTATCTTGATAGTATTGTAACTGTTGGCATATTAGTCAATGTTGTAAGCATACAACTAATAGTCATGGATTTCATTATACGGCGATATTTTGCTGGCATGCTAACTGATGAATTTGAATGACAATAAAAGGAAGTCCAAGTCTAAGTCCAAAACATGCTAGTCATTTGTCCATAACACGCTAGTAATTTGTTTTGTTACTCGGCACTATCTTTTTAGCAAGCGAACTGTTAGAATGTTAGTTAATGTTGTAGATACACAACTAATAATCATGTATTTCATTACATGGTGATCTTTCTAGCATGCTAACTGTTAGCATGTTAGTCAATGTTGTAGGTATACAACTAAAAGTAATGGTTTTCATTACTTAGCGCTATCTTGATAGTGTTGTAACTGTTGGCTTGTTAGTCAATGTTATAAGTATACAACTAATAGTCATGGATTTCGTTATATGGCGATATTTTGCCAGCAACCTAACTGATCACATTTGAATGACAATAAAAAGAAGTCTAAGTCTCAAAGTCTAAGTCCATAACACGCTAGTCTTTTATTGTAGATATACATTAAAAATCATGGATTTTGTTATTTGACGGTATATTGCTAAGATGCTAACTGAGTGATATAGACAAACTATCACGATAAATGCAATTTGATATTCTGAAAAAGATATTTATCAAGATTACGGAAGTGAAGGTAAACAGTATGATGATAATCATAAAAGCTTATTTAATAGGTAATAGATACTGACAAAAATGCATGTTTATTCGGTGATGACTATCACAGATATAGTATTTTTTCATAGAATCATATATATTTACAAGTGAAATCAATGCCAATTTTGCTTGTATTTTATCAGTTTATTTATAAAGCATATATGTTATCCATCCATCCCCTTTGGGGTCACGGGGGCGCTAGTGCCTATCTCAATCGGGCGGAAGGCGGTGTACACCCTGGACAAGTCGCCGACTCATCGCAGGGCCAACACAGATAGACAGACAACATTCACACTCATATTCACACACTAGGGCCAATTTAGTGTTGCCAATCAACCTATCCCCAGGTGCATGTCTTTGGAAGTGGGAGGAGGCCGGAGTACCCGGAGGTAACCCATGCATTCACGGGGAGGACATGCAGACTCCACACAGAAAGATCCCGAGCCCGGGACTGAACCCTGACTACTCAGGACCTTCGTATTGTGAGGCAGACGCACTAACCCCTCTTCCACCGTGAAGCCGCATATATGTTATTTCGGTAGTAAATGGATGGATATGTTATTTACAAAAAAAGACAAGATACAAGTATGTTATTGTGGTAAATTCAACATAATCTTACTTTATGATGGATATAACCTAATTTCGTTAAAAGAGACAAATGCCAAAGTAAAGACGCAAGCAGAAGCTGAATGCACAGTATTCCTAAACACAGAACCTTCGACCAAAACACTTTTAAGGATGGATGAATCATGGAAATGACCATGAATCATTCAGTCAAGGAGATTACACAGACAATACACTTCAGTGGCATTCTTCAGATTCTACATGTTTCATTTTTTGGTGAAAAGTATGCATTCCAAGACACAAAATAATGTTTTCTTGAGGTTGTGTACTGGCTATTACAAAGGTGGTAGTTTTAGTCTCTGAAACCAAAGCAGGGAGGCTTAAGCACACCAAAACTGCTAACAAAAGACAGCACTTGTGAAAGCAATATGAGAAGTAACCTGGGTGACACAGCTGTGCTTACTGTCAGAAAGTACACACTACACACAAAACAACTACTACTCAATAATATAAGCAGATGGCAGTTTTAACATGTGAACTTCACCTAATGTCTTCCCTTCAGACAGTAAAGTTTAGCCGACTGCTGACCCCTACTGGTTTCATACCATAGAGAACTGCAGGTAAGAATATTCTGGACACTTCCATTATTTTTTGTTTCTAGGGAGGCCAATTACCTTTAAAAGAGAAGACAGAGAAATTCCATACACAGACATTCACTGTGAGCGGTTTGAGTATCTAACAATAGAAAAGCGCGATATAAATCTAATCCATTATTATTATTATTATTATTATTATTATAGATGTTCATACACTTCAAAGAATGAGTTTTCAAGATGTGACGAAATGAATTGGAAATGTGTGACACTTGAGTGTCTGTTAATTTGTGTTAGATCACATGAATCATCAACCTGCAGGATGGCGATGTAACAATAACAATTACATTTTTAAATTATATCCTACAATATCATTAGGTTTTCTGCCTTTCTCACTTATTTACTTACTTACAAAAACGACAAGATATTTTGCTAAAAAAATATTGATCTATGCACTGCAGTATCACTCATACTGACACTATAGTTCCTGTTGATATTTGTATCGACCCGCTCACTTTTATTTACATTTAAGCGCTTTAACTTTGCAGTTAGCATATGTACCTACGTTGTGTAGTATAGCATGTTCAACCTTTACTCGTCCTCCAGTGATAACACTACAAGCACGGAACTTAGGGCCGGATTCACTAACGTCCAAATATCATGTGCTTAACAGCGTGTGCAATCTACAAAATAACGTTTACTAATAATGGGTGTGTTGCGTGCAATTTACCAACATTGTGTGTGCCATTGAAAAGTGGTGCAGACCGCCCTATTCAAAAAGGATGTTGCGTATAATATATGGGGCATTGCCAACAGAGATACTCTTATTTACTGCGCATCCAGGTTTTAATGCTTGTACTTGAGGGTTTTGCTATGTTTTCAAACATGCAGGAAGACATACTGTATACTACTTTTCATGGACATTTTATAAGTCGTTGTGCAGCCCATCTAAAATGTGTGTCTTCTTCTTTTAAACCACTGAAGGTGCCATCATAGGAGAGAGGCTGCACTTACTTTGCTCAAAACGCCAAAAATGCATAGATCAGGAAGTATTTTTCATGTAAGAAATATTTTAATATATTTTATGTGAAAAAAGCAAATGTCATTAAAAAATACTAAAGGACACCATAACACATCAATTTAATTTGTTTTAATCAGCCACTTATTATTCTAACAGCTATAATATTAAAACATAATGTAGCTGAATAGACAATGTGTGTAATTTTTTTTTCTGACCGACCGTCCAAAATGTTGAGACGAACACGTAGGACGGAAGATTCTCTGTTCATTGTCTGTCTGTGCAGTGCAAGCACTGATCATGCAATAAAATCAATAAAATGCAAACAGATGCTCCCAAAACTGTGATGAGTGTTGAATAATCACATTGCGCGTGCTAATTAATTGTATTAGCACCTTCTCCTCCCAGTATTGTGAGCGTTCCGATGATCAACATATATTTTGCATACTAATGAAGACAGAGACCCAAAATGAATTGAACACCTTGTTCTGCTCACTTAAAAGGACGTCTAATTCTAAGTTTAGGTTTAAGTTTAAGTCTAAGTTTCTTAACCAGGGGTTCCCAAACCAAGGCCCGCGGGCCACGGTCGGCCCGCCAGCATCCAAAATCCGGCCCACAGAAAGTCTGAAGTTAAAAAAATACATATACTTTTTAAATTATATATTATTATAATTTTTTTTAATCTGTCTTTTCTAAGCCATTTTCACCCCTTGTTACTCTTGGTGTCTCCTAGCCACTCAGGCAAATCATATTGTCTAAAAACGCGTTTTCCCATCAATAACGTGACATCATCGCACTCGGAACATTATATATATTTATAGATATACAGTGGGGCAAAAAAGTATTTAGTCAGCCACCGATTGTGCAAGTTCTCCCTCTTAAAATGATGACAGAGGTCTGTAATTTTCATCATAGGTACACTTCAACTGTGAGAGACAGAATGTGAAAAAAAATCCAGGAATTCACATTGTAGGAATTTTAAAGAACTTATTTGTAAATTATGGTGGAAAATAAGTATTTGGTCAATAACAAAAACTAAACTCAATACTTTGTAATATAACCTTTGTTGGCAATAACAGGTCAAACGGTTACTATAGGTCTTTACCAGGTTTGCACACACAGTAGTTGGTATTTTGGCCCATTCCTCTATGCAGATCTTCTCGAGAGCAGTGATGTTTTGGGGCTGTCGCCGAGCAACACGGACTTTCAACTCCCTCCACAGATTTTCAATGGGGTTGAGGTCTGGAGACTGGCTAGGCCACTCCAGGACTTTCAAATGCTTCTTACGGAGCCACTCCTTCGTTGCCCAGGTGGTGTGTTTGGGATCATTGTCATGCTGGAAGACCCAGCCACGTTTAATCTTCAAAGCTCTCACTGATGGAAGGAGGTTGTGGCTCAAAATCTCACGATACATGGCCCCATTCATTCTTTCCTTAACGCGGATCAGTCGTCCTATTCACTTAGCAGAAAAACAGCCCCAAAGCATGATGTTTCCACCCCTGGGCTTTACAGTAGGTGTGGTGTTCTTGGGATGCAACTCAGTATTCTTCTTCTTCCAAACACGACGAGTTGAGTTTATACCAAAAAGTTCTATTTTGGTTTCATCTGACCACATGACATTCTCCCAATCCTTTGCTGTATCATCCATGTGCTCTTTGGCAAACTTCAGACAGGCCTGGACATGCACTTGCTTAAAATGGGTGACACGTCTGGCACTGCAGGATTTGATTCCCTGTCGGCGTAGTGTGTTACTTACTGATGGTAACCTTTGTTACTTTGGTCCCAGCTCTCTGCAGGTCATTCACCAGGTCCCCCTGAGTGGTTCTGTATTTTTGCTCACCGTTCTCATGATCATTTTGACCCCACGGGATGAGATTTTGCGTGGAGCCCCAGATTGAGGGAGATTATCAGTGGTCTTGTATGTCTTCCATTTTCTGATAATCGCGCCCACAGTTGATTTTTTTTCCACACCAAACTGCTTGCCTATTGTAGATTCACTCTTCCCAGTCTCGTGCAGGTCTACAATTCTTTTCCTGGTGTCCTTCGACAGCTCTTTGGTCTTGGCCATAATGGAGTTTGGAGTCTGACTCTTTGAGGCTGTGGACAGGTGTCTTTTATACAGATAACAAGTTCAAACAAGTTTCATTAATACAGGTAACGACTGGAGGACAGACGAGCTTCTTAAAGAAGAAGTTACAGGTCTGTGAGAGCCAGAGATCTTCCTTTTTTGGAGTGACCAAATACTTATTTTCCACCATAATTTACAAATAAATTCTTTAAAATTCCTACAATGTGAATTCCTGGATTTTTTTTTTCACATTCTATCTCTCACAGTTGAAGTGTACCTATGACGAAAATTACAGACCTCTGGCATCATTTTCAGTGGGAGAACATGCACAATCGGTGGCTGACTAAATACTTTTTTGCCCAACTTTATATATACACACATATACATACATACATACATATATATATATATATATATATATACACACCCACACACATATATATATATATATATATATATACATATACATATATATATATATATATATATATATATATATATATATATATATATATATATATATATATCCCGGCCCCCGGCCAAATTCTTTTAACTCAATGCGGCCCCCGAGTCCAAAAATTTAGGGACCCCTGCTCATAACAGATGCAGTCCACTTAATGGCTTGGTGAGTGCTATAAAGTTAAGGTACCACTGATTAAAGTTAAAGTACCACTGAAAGTCAGACACACACTAGGTGTGGTGAAATTACTCTCTGCATTTGACCCATCCCCTTGTTCCACCACCTGGGAGGTGAGGGGAGCAGTAAGCGGCAGCGGTGGCCACGCTCGGGGATCATTTTGGTGATTTAACCCCCATTACAACCTTTGTTACTGAGTGCCAAGCAGGGAGGTAATTTGTCCCTCTTGTATAGTCTTTGGTATGACTCGGCCGGGGTTTGAACTCACGACCTACCGATCCTAGGGCGAACACTCTAACCACAAGACCACTGGGCAGGTTTGCACATATTTTTAATTTTATTTTACATTTTAAAGTTTGCACTTATTTTAGTACACATAAACCTTTAGTAAATCAGGACCTTAGTTTATTTTCTGCCATGGAGGTGAGGATTGCTGGCTTTAAAAGTGGCTTTGCACTGTGGAGGGACGTTAGCCGCTAGAAAGGAGGCTACATTGCATTGAGCACACATTTGTTTTATTTTTTCCGTCCTATTTGCGGGACACATCAAAGACGGGGGGAGTCCGTGTTAAGATTGTTGCATTTATTGACTCGGGGGCAGGCGATTGCTTCATGGATTCATGATTCATGGATTCAAACTTTGTAGACTTGCATAAAATTTCTAAAATAAACTTTTCTCCTCTAAGGAGGTTTGATCTTTAGATGGCCGTTTATTGGCAAGGGTGACACACCAGAATGAGACTCTAGCTTTACAAGCTATTGCGTTATCACCATGAGGTGAATACTTCTTTATTCTTCCATGTCAGGCGACACCCATTGTACGAGGTCTCCCATGACTTAAACTGCACAATCCTGATATTGTATCATTTTAAATTGAAACACCTTTTACCATGCTAATTGTTTGCATTACGTTGTTCCCTCGACGGCCACGCTTGTTATTTTAATGAGATGAATAATCAATTTAGGGTACCTGCCAAATATCATGACCTCAAACAAGTTTTCGGTAAAGACAGGGCTTAGTTCCATTCTCCCACATCGTCTTTACGACTGTTCGATTAGACTGCAGCGTCGCCTGTAGCAAAACCAAAGGTGGGTAGAGTACCCAAAAATTATACTCAAGTCAGAGTATTGTTACATTAGAATAATATGACTCAAGTAAAAGTACTCATCAAAATGATTACTCGAGTAAAAAAGTGTTGCATGAAAAAACTACTCAAGTATTGAGTAACTTGTGAGTAACTTCTGATTTATTTAGAGGCAAATGTTTTAATAGTTCTTGGACAACAACCGTAGACAGTGTGTCTGTAAAATCATAAAACTCATATACAATTTACTGCAGCATGTTTTCTCCAGTTTGAAGTGGAATTATTTTACAAGTTTGAAAGTAATCATTGAAAAAAAATGTTCTGCCTTGTCTGACGTCATCCAATCCAATCCAATATATATATATATATAAATATATATATACATACATACATACATATATATACTGTATATACATATATATATATATATATACATACATATATATACATATACATACATACACATATATATACATATATACATACATATATATATACATACATATATATATACATACATATATATACATATATACACACACATATATATACATACATATATATATATATATATATACATATATACACAAACATATATATATATATACAATTACAACCCATTTATATATATACATATATATACATATATACATACATACATATATATACATACATATATACATACATACATACATACATATATATACATACATACATATATACATACTTATATACACATACATACATATATATATATATATATATATATATATATATATATATATGTCTTGATTGGATTATCCAGAGAATAGTGATCGATACCGTGGTAGAGCGCAATATGTAGGTGTGGGAAAAAATCACAAGACTACTTCATCTCTACAGAACTGTTTCATGAGGGGTTCCCTCAATCCTCAGGAGATTTTAATGGAAGCATTCACATACAATGGTTTATATAGGGCACAGAGTGGGTGGGTACAAGCAGGCGTAGGGTGTGGTGATTGGCTCATGTGTTACCTAGGAGGTGTTTCCGTCTGTGGCGGCATGTTGAAATGATTTCACTGCGCTTGTTGAGGGATGATAGATCTGGATGATATATAATAAACAGTTTCTCTTTTAAGCATAGGTTGCATCTTTTATTACCACTGTTGTAAGGTGTGCTGGATGCAATAATTTGCCATGTTATTGAATATTCAACATTGTCTTTGAGGTTCCAAATGTGTTTGCTGAGTTCTGTAGAATTCCGCAAAGTCTGGTTTCTAAAGGAGGCGTTGTGATTATTCCATCTTGTTTTGAACGCTCCTTCGGTTAATCCTACGTACGTGTCGGATGTGTTAATGTCCTTGCGTGTCACCTTTGCTTGGTAAACGACTGATGTCTGTAAGCACCTTCCGTTGAGAGGGCAATCAGGTTTCTTGCGACAGTTACATTCATTATTGGTTTCAGAGTCGTTTAGTCTGGGGGTAGGCAGTCCTTTTGCAATTCAAACCACAACAAAGCAATTGCAAATGTGAATGCTTCCATTAAAATCTCCTGATGATTGAGGGAACCCCTCATGAAACAGTTCTGTAGAGATGAAGTAGTCTTGTGATTTTTTCCCACACCTACATATATATATATATATATATATATATATATATATATATATATATATATATATCACATTTAAAAAACAAAACAGTAGAAGTTTCACAAAGTGCTGCACAGAAGTTGAGATGCACATACTAGGAGAGTCAATAATATAAAACATTTAACTATAAAAGAATAAATACATGCAATACATCAGAGAAAATAAAATGGCCTAAAATCACATAACTTTCAGACTGGTTTAAAAGCAAAAGAGTAAAAATATGTTTTAAGACGTTTAGGCCACGGTTGAAATCACCTCTGGATTTTAAACGGGTTTATCGGATGGCAAGAAGAAACTGATCTGTTGATCTCAGAGACCTTGTGGGGGTGAACATTTTTAAAAGGTCTGATATAAATTGTGGAGCTAAACAAAAATATTTTAAAATGAGTTCTAAAATTAATTGGGAGCAAGTGACTTTTTACAGTCAGTACATTTACTGTATATGTACTAAATTAGTCTGATTTGTCAAATAATTCAGTTTCTTCTATTTTCAATCCTACATGTGAAGTTGTAGTTTCCATGCTCTTATCTCTAATGTGACTGATGACTATACGCAGTGCAGGGCCATAACCATTAAAAAAAAATGGTGGTCGAAAGGCCGAAATCATGGGTATCCCCGCACCATAGAAAAAATATTACCTTGAGCAACACAATGAACAATCCACTTTTTTTTAATATTATGCTGAAGTTAAGCGTATTGAACAGTTTCAACATCATTAAAACATAAATTTGGGAACTTTGACTTGGATTTGAACTCATGACCTTCACCGCTAACGTGCATGTCTTATTCACGCGCACCACAAGGGCGACTGGATGTGAAGGGAGAAACTTATCTCAATATTCTACTGTAATTAGTGACAGCAAATGACATGTCCAGGAATACTTTTGGGGTAAAATTTCATATGAAGCGGTTTGTCATTTAAAAATGTACATTCAACACACACTTCTTCACACAATAAACTCCACATATAAAGACCCTGAGCCAGGGGATCGAACCCAAGACCTTTGTATTATGAGGCATATGACTTAACTCCTGTTCCACCGTGCTCACTCTAAATATCCATTCAATCCCTTTTTAATTATTTTATTATATTATGTTTTATATTTGTCTCTAAACCTTTCAAAATACGTCTAAATCTGCAGTGATTCAGGTAAATAAAAAGCAGCATAATGGGGCTCTAGACCAGGAATGCCAAACATGTGGCCCGCTTGCCTGATCTGGCAGGTTCAATCCAGCCTGCGAGATTAGTTTGACAAGTGTAAAATTGAGCTGCATTTTTAAATTACAGAAACTGTTGTTCTAAATGTGTCCACTAGATGTCGCAATACCAATTCTGTTAGGCAATAGATTTTTGTCCATGCAGCCCCTGAGCTAAAATGTTTGAGCTACAGTATTAACATTAAAAATAAAGGATGTGCTGTTTTTGCACAAACAGACGGACAGTGAAACCATTCAAAAGGAAGTGAACTCACACAAACCGGTAATCAAACTACAAATCACCCTTTACAATTTAAAATGGAAGAAGATAAACATAAAAACAAACAAATTGAAATATATTGGCTCTTTTGAAGTCAGAACAATATTTGATGGTTCCTGTGCCAATAAAATATATTGTGTGATTATTTATTTTAGTTATTTAAAAAATCTACTTGGTTAAAAGATATGTACAACAACTTTAATTAGCCATTTTGTTTATTGTTTTGGTTATGTATATTTGAGGGTCACCAACACACAACTTAATAGAGACAAAACGTCATTTATTGGTTCGCAGCCGAGTGTGAAGCGACCGGAATGAGAATCAGCACCTCCAAGTCCGAGTCAATGGTTCTCGCCCGGAAAAGGGTGGGGTGCCATCTCCGGGTTGGGGAGGAGACCCTGCCCCAAGTGGAGGAGTTCAAGTACCTAGGAGTCTTGTTCACGAGTGAGAGAAGAGTGGATTGTGAGATCGACAGGCGGATCGGTGCGGCGTCTTCAGTAATGCGGACGTTGTACCGATCCGTTGTGGTGAAGAAGGAGCTGAGCCGGAAGGCAAAGCTCTCAATTTACCGGTCGATTTACGTTCCCATCCTCACCTATGGTCATGAGCTTTGGGTCATGACCGAAAGGATAAGATCACGGGTACAAGCGGCCGAAATGAGTTTCCTCCGCCGTGTGGCGGGGCTCTCCCTTAGAGATAGGGTGAGAAGCTCTGCCATCCGGGAGGGACTCAAAGTAAAGCCGCTGCTCCTCCACATCGAGAGGAGCCAGATGAGGTGGTTCGGGCATCTGGTCAGGATGCCACCCGAACGCCTCCCTAGGGAGGTGTTTAGGGCACGTCCAACCGGTAGGAGGCCACGGGGAAGACCCAGGACACGTTGGGAAGACTATGTCTCCCGGCTGGCCTGGGAACGCCTCGGGATCACCCGGGAAGAGCTAGACGAAGTGGCTGGGGAGAGGGAAGTCTGGGTTTCCCTTCTTAGGCTGCTGCCCCCGCGACCCGACCTCGGATAAGCGGAAGATGATGGATGGATGGATGGAGTTGCATTTTTTTATTCAAATGCAACATTTTGCTTACAGAGTACATTTTATTTGTAGTTTTTTTTTTTGTTTTATTTAACTAAGTATTTAAAAGTTTACATTTCAATTGCAATGTTAAAAGACAAGTTGGTTGCAATTGAAGTGGGTATACTGGTTAATTTGGTCTCCAAAAATAATGGCAATAATATTGTTAATCGGCAATAATTTGTAGATCAATATATCGTCGAGCAAAAATTAGTTATTGGCCTGAGTCTATATGGAAACCATCCCTTAGAGTAGAAGTATGTTTTTGGGTTTGAGAGCGACATGAAAAAACTCAAATTAAATTCAGTCTAGTTTTATTGCATGGACTCATAAAGAGGACAGAGAATAATAGTGTGTACCACACGAGAAGCTGCAAAACAACAAAGCAATGTTTTCGTGCAAGATATATATCCATGAAATATCTTGTATATGCTGCCATATATACTATACGTGTGTGTACACTGCAGAGTATTGCGTATTACAAAATGTGGATTGTTACATCATACCTTGACAAATATGTTAATAATGTAACATATACATGTATGTCTAACTAAATAATGTTTTTGATGATCTGTACATTAGGTTTTGTATTTTTAACATTTATCTGATAAATGATCCATTTTATCATTTATCTGATAAATGATAAATGTGATCATTTTGTAAAAATGTATATTATTATTATTGTTATTGCTAGATAATCAGCGCTCTGCTACTATCAACACTTGCGAATTTGGAATAATTTCAGCAATCACAGTTGATATTATTAAGGGGTATTTATTATTTCAACTTGTACCTGTGGCAGAGGTCCAAATTATTCCGGGGATACAAAACTTCAGGGAGATATTCATTTGTTCAAATTTGTATTTAAATTCATAAAAGATGCTGTTGTGCCAAAGAACTCTCTGCACTTTTTGGTTTGCTTTGTTTTTAAGAAAAAAACATGCTTATGGCATTTAAACTAAGTGTTGAAGTTTGTAATGGTATTATTCTAAATTTTGACGCCAATGTGTCACTTTTACTGTAAAAAAAATATTGACTTCTGCCTAATTCATTACTACTAATGGGTAACGACTAGTGGTGTGGGAAAAAATCGATTCGAATTTGAATCGCGATTCTCACGTTGTGCGATTCAGAATCAATTCTCTTTTTTTTTTTTAAATTGATTTTTTTATCAATCCAACAAAACTATACACAGCAATACCATAACAATGCAATCCAATTCCAAAACCAAACCTGACCCAGCAACACTGAGAACTGCAATAAACAGAGCAATTGAGAGAAGACATACCAAAAGTAGTGAAACAAAAATGAATATTATCAACAACAGTATCAATATTAGTTATAATTTCAGCATAGCAGTGATTCAAAATCCCTCATTAACATTATCATTAGACATTTATAAAAAAAAAAAAAGAACAATAGTGTCACAGTGGCTTACACTTGCATCGCATCTCATAAGCTTGAAAACACACTGTGTCCAATATTTTCACAAAGATAAAATAAGTCATGTTTTTGGTTTGTTTAATATTTAAAACAAATTGACATTATTGCAATCAGTTGATAAAACATTGTCCTTTACAATTATAAAAGCTTTTTACAAAAATCTACTACTCTGCTTGCATGTCAGCAGACTGGGGTAGATCCTGCTGAAATCCTTTGTATTGAATGAATAGAGAATCATTTTTGAAACAAGAATCGTGTTGAATTGAAAAAAAAAATATTGATTTTGAATTGAATCGTGACCCCAAGAATCGATATTGAATCGAATCGTGGGACACCCAAAGATTCGCAGCCCTAGTAACGGCCCTGAAAAAAACATGTCGCTCGATCTCTAATACAGTTTACAGTATTGTACCTAAAAAAGTGCAGTTACACAATATCATGTTTGGCAAAGCATCCACCTGCTGGAAATGTTAGAGTAAAATGACTTGTTGGGATTAGACAGCGCTCTCTGCTAAATTCCTATCTGCAACACCATTTCTTCCTGCAGATAGCCACTTTCTTTTTAAATCACCAACTTAGTGCAACCCTACAGTAGATAACATACAAACTTGTCATTGAATCCTACTTGAGGGTATGGGACGGTTTGACCCGACCACGAGCTCTCGTTTTTCAGGACACGGTTCATCAACAATCAACTCCACAAATGAAGAAAACCAAACAATAGTGAAAGTATTATACCCATACGTTGTGAGTATGCAAGTGTGATGTGTGAAGAAAAGCAGCCCTCAGTGAACAATAAAGTAAATAGGCTTGCATGGCAACATTGATATGTCAATGAGCAAAATTTAAAAAATGTGACTTACCTGTATTGTGCCAAAGTCCACGTTTTCATAGTGGAAATGAGCGCACTCGGCAAGTTTCGGAAAGTGTCCCTTGGTAAAGCAGAGTCTAAATGAAAATACACACAAAGCTGGTTTAGTGTTCTCTCTTCATGGCAACACCTCAACAGTAAAAGGTAGGACTTAAGGATTGGTAGGTTTCACATTTGAACCGATACAGTACCAATTCCTGGGAATTGATTCTGGTATTCAACATTACCCATTTTTTGGTACTTTTGTGTTTGTTCATGTAGTAATAAATGTTAATTTGTTTATTAGTAAAATGTATATTTTGTATTTAACATACACTGTCTGGGTATTACATATTTTTTGCTTCACTTCGGAGTCTCAGTTGCAAGTATTCATTCATTTCAGTTTGTTCTAGGTGTGTTGCCGTAGTCAGGAAGTAGCCTTTGCTATGAAGTTGAATGCAAAGTCTTGCCTTTTGTCGGGTCCTACAAAGTATTTATACTGTAAGTATTGTACTATTTACACACAAGCTGTTTAATTGTAGCGTGCATCTTTGTTGCAATCTTGAATGCCAAATTTGGAAGTTTTGAAATTGCCAGGTAAAATCGCTAATGCTAATCCGTAGCATGTATATGGCATATCCATTGTAAATTACTGTATTTTTCAGACTATAAGGCACCCTTAAAATCCTTGTATTGTCTCAAAAGTCGACAGTGCTCCCTATAACCCTACTGAAATGAGATTGTCTTATTTAAACGGGGATAGCAGGTCAATTCTACGTGTCATACTTGATCATTTCGCGATATTGCCATATTTTTGCTGAAACGATTTAGTAGAGAACATCCACGATAAAGTTCGCAACTGGAGAAAAGCCCTGCCTCTACTGGAAGTCGCAGACGATGACGTCACATGTTGATGGCTCCTCACATCTTCACATTGTTTTTAATGGGAGCCTCCAACAAAAACAGCTATTAGGACTAGGGAAAAAAAAAAAAAAAGTTAAAAAAAAATACGCGATTGCATTGGGACGGATTCAGATTTTTTTAAACACATTTACTCGGATAATTCTGGGAAATCCCTTATCTTTCTATTGTGTGGCTAGTGTTTTAGTAAGTCTATCAGTACCTGATAGTCAGAGGTGTGTGTCCACGGGTGTGTTGACGCGCAGTGTCTCAGGGGAGTCGACGGCAGCTTTATGGGCGGCTCAAGTTCAGCTGATCTCTGGTAAGAAGCGACTTTTTACCACAATTTTCTCACCGAAACCTGCTGGTTGACATTTGGTTGGGATCCATGTTCGCTCTGATCCATAGTAAAGTTTCACCTCCGGGAATTTTAAACAAGGAATCACCGTGTGTTTGTGTGGCTAAAGGCTAAAGCTTCCCAACTCCATCTTTGTACTTTGACTTCTCCAATATTAATTGAACAAATTGCAAAGATTCAGCAACACAGATCTCCAAAATACTGTGTAATTATGCCGTTAAAGCAAACGACTTTTAGCTGTGTGTGTGCGCAGCGCTCATATTTCCTAACAGCCTGTGATGTCAAGCGTACACGTCATCATTACACGACGTTTTCAAGAAAAAACTCCCAGGAAATTTAAAATTGCAATTTAGTAAACTATAAAGGCCGTATTAGCATGTGTTGCAATGTTAATATTTCATCATTGATATATAAACTATCAGACTGCGTGGTCTGTAGTAGTGGGTTTCAGTAGGCCTTTAATTTTGATTGTGCTTACCAACCGCAAAACAGTTGTATTTGGTCCATGGTGTAAAGGTAAGTGTGACCAGTAGATTGCAGTCACACATAAGAGATAAGTGTGGATTGCACATTGACATCGGTTCAATTGACATCAGCGGATTATCCGTACATGCTAAAGGTTGTTATGGCAAAGTGCTTTACGCGTGTCCGCTATTATAGTCTAAAGATGTATTCAATGAGCTAATTTCCCTGTAATCTCTTGTTGTGGGGCACTCATCCACCGCTATTTCCATCTTGTAATACAAGGTTGCGTATCATTCGAACCTAAATCTGTTCATAGACTCCATATGGAAGCGCAAAAGAACTACAACACGGATGACGGGAAGAAAACGCTATCAAAGTGGAGACACCTAAATAAGGCCGTCCATAAATTGTCGCATTCTGAAAGCTGCTTGAAGATGGTCTGTAAAACAATCTCTGCAAACATTTAACCAAAAAAACCAACATTATGTGTTATGTAGACCACAAGGAAGTGTTCTAAATGTAAAAAAAAATTAATACTATGAACCCTTTATCCGGTGCGTCTTTTATATGAAAATAGACCTGAATAGACCCGCTTATCGGCAGTTCGCCTTTTAATCCAGTGCGTCCTATGGTCCGAAAAATACGAGAACATCAAGTGAAAAGTGGAGCCTTACTTTTGAGTGCTTTCTAATAGGCATGCTTGCTTTTTTGGTATGGAAAATTGCAACATTACCGAGAGACAGTCTGTTACGAATACGTCTGTTTTTTTGCAAAATGCTTTAGCTGTTGCCGCATCTGCGATCGTAGGTTATGTCACGTGCAATGAAGGTATCAAAATATGGTACTGTTAGATTTTATGTGAATCGGTACTCGGGAGTACCTACAGAATGTGGTCGGTACTTCCAAAAGGACCTATTTCAGTAATGGTATTCGTAATGAAAAAATGTTTTCCGCGTGAAACACTGATTCTTTCCGATTTTCCACACAGTAAACATTAAAAGTGAGTGACAAGAAGTATTTATTGAGACATACATCTGTCCAAGGAAACAAACAGTGCAGCCCAATTTTTGGCGAATTGGAGTCATGCCAAGCCATAGTGCCAAGGAGTGAATTGTGAAGTGAATTATATTTATATAGCGCTTTTCTCTAGTGACTCAAAGCGCTTTACATAGTGAAACCCAATATCTAAGTTACATTTAAACCAGTGTGAGTGGCACTGGGAGCAGGTGGGTAAAGTGCCTTGCCCAAGGACACAACGGCAGTGACTAGAATGGCGGAAGCGGGAATCGAACCTGCAACCCTCAAGTTGCTAGCACGGCCACTCTACCAACCAAACTATGCCGCCCCACTAAGGAGAAGCCAGAGCTCGAAAACCATCTCCTGGCATTAAAGTCCTCTGTTAGCAAACACTTGTCCTTCCTGCGTTGATGTAAACCGTTATTGTTACACTTGAATTGCATCATTTCATTTTACAGAAAAAAAATATTGTCAACCAGAGATGTCCAAAATGCAAGCTGTGGGCTATTTTTGGTCCACTGCTCGTTTTTTATTGGCCCTTCTCATGTTGTTACCCAAGAGAAAGTAAAGATGTGCAGGTTTTCAATTTCTGCCTACATTGACCTACATTGGATTGATTTTCGCATCTTTAATGTTCAAAATGTATCAATGTGGACTCCTCATCTTCCAAGATGTCTGTAAGACATAAATGTATTTATTTCTTATTAAAAAACTGTATTGATTGGCAAATTACTTGCGAGTAGTTAGCAGGTTTTTATATTTTCTTTAAAGCTGTTCATCCAAAAACTAAGCGGTTTAATATTTTACATTTTGTACTCTGTGGTCAAAATGAACCTGATTAGGTCAAAACATTAAATCCCTAGAGAGCAGGGGTCTCAGACACGCCGCCCGCGGTCCAATTGTGGGCCGCGAGACGTTATTTTGTGGCCCGCACTTGACAGCGTCATACTTGCCAACCCTCCCGATTTTTCCGGGAGACTTCCGAATTTCAGGGCAACCAATCTCTCGAATTTCTGTTGATTTTCACCATAACAACAATGTTCAGGGGGTGCCGTAATGGCACTGCTGTCTTCAGTGCCCTCTATAGCCTGTACAAACAGCATGCCAGTCCAATCATATGTTATTTCTAGCTTTTGAACACACACGTTAGTGACTGCAAGACATATTTGGTCAACAGCCATACACGGTTCACACTGAGAGTGGCCGTATAAACAACTTTAACACTGTTACAAATATGCGCCCCACTGTGAACCTACACCAAACAAAAATGACAAACACATTTCGGGAGAACATCCACACCGTAACACAACATAAACACAACAGATAAAATACCCAGAATCCGATGCAGCCCTAACTCTTCCGGGCTACAATATACACTACCGCTACCACCAAACCCAGCCCCCCAAACCTACCCCCCACATATTAACCCCCCTCTCCGTGCGTCGGTTGAGGTGGTGTATATTGTAGCCCGGAAGAGTTAGGGCTGCAAGGTGTTCTGGGTATTTGTTCTGTTGTGTTTATGTTGTGTTATGGTGCAGAAGTTCTCCCGAAATGTGTTTGTCATTCTTGTTTGGTTTGGGTTCACAGTGTGGCACATATTTGTAACAGTGTTAAAGTTGTTTATACAACCACCCTCAGTGTGATATGTATGGCTGTTGACAAAGTATGTCTTGCAGTCACTTACATGTGTCTGCAGAAGCCTCATAAAACATGTGGCTTGGCCAGTACGCTGTTTGTATGATGAAATGGCGGATGCGATGACATGTTGTAGAGGATGTTAAAGGCAATGCTATCACGGCACACCTTCAACATTGATGGCCGGGTGAAAATCGGGACAACTTCGGAAGATTGGATACCCCAGGAGATGCACTGAAATTCGAGAGTGTCCCGGAAAAATCGTGAGGGTTGGCAAGTATGTTACTAGGGCGGGAAAGCTATTCAAAGAAGGTGAATTCATTAAAAAGTGCATGTTAGATTTTTTAACAAATCTTTTCTTGCAGCACAGCCTCACCCAGTTTCTGCATCAAGTGTCCCCCAGGTAAATTGAGTTCAAGACCCCTGCTAAAGAGGGTGCGTTTAAAGCATACAAAAAAAGCGATTGAAAGAAATTCACTTGGGAATGTCAGAAAAGAGGTGATAAGCAAAGGAGGAGCAGATAGAAGGATGTGTATTTGTAGAGGAATGTGTCTACTAACTTCTTTACATTCTTGACCTTCATGCTTGCTGTGCTGCTGCTGCTGCTTGAGCTCATGATTGGCTCGGTTCTCAGCTCTGGGATCTCCGCACTTCTTGCCTAAAAATTCACACACAAAAACTATTTTCTATAGGGTGCAAACAAATACTTATATAACATGATTAAATCTAGGAATGAGCGACAATTCTGTGGTTATTGTGCGAAACTGGTCATCCATTACATGAAACAAATACTTGAATGAAACCATTTGTTCTATCGACATCAGGGATGTACAAACTTTTTCCAGCGATGGTTGCAAACAGACAGATTCAAGGATATGACCAGGGCCACCATTAGCTTGGTGGTGGTGGGGTGGGGGGGGGTGGGGGGGGGGGGGGGGGGGGGGGTTCAACGAATCATGATGACGTAATCACGATTTTACCCAATAGAACAGCAACAATGCAAAAATATCAACCATTAAAAAATAAAAATTGGGTTCATGATTACATATCCTACGTGATGGGCGCATGCAGGTCTGTGCAAGTGTAATAGAAGCCAATCAACTTCAAGAACAGTACTGGCGGTCCGGGATCTCACATGTGCTTTTAGCTCTGTAGTCAGCACACTGGCCTCCCACACCGGCGACATTGGGTTTGCGCCTCATTCGAAGCAGTAGGAAGAGAGAGAGTACACAATCACTACACAATGCTGAGGTGTTTGAGATTGACAGCTATGAACACATATCATTACAGTTTTCGTCAAAATCGGGGCCTTTGATTGGGTGGGGCCTTTGGGCTTCAGCCCAGGTAAGCCCGTGCATTAGGGCGGCCTTCGATATAACTATACATTAACATTGACCCTTATTTCATACTTTTTGGCCTACAAATTAGGTCTCCGGGTGAAATCCCCCCAAAATAAAGACAGAAGTGATTTGAGGTTTGTTTTCTAAAGAGTTTCAGCATATTTTGGAACGCCCACTTTAAGCTCCAAAATGTGGGCGGGGCAACATCAGCCTCCTGACGTCACCCACAGAAGACTGGAGGAGATTTCATATTGCATGGTAGATGTTCTGGAAGCATCTACATCCTAAATCACGATATATTTGCGCAAAATTTGAAGGAATTATCAAATATGTCGAGTGGATGGATGAAACTATAGAGGGGGTCAGCCTGCATACATTTTCAAACTATGGGAATATGAGGAAAGTATGGACCTTTCCACTCAAATTGACTCGCGCAAAATGGGACGGGAGGACTTCACGGTGGCAGAGGGGTTAGTGCGTCTGCCTCACAATATGAAGGTCCTGCAGTCCTGGGTTCAATCCCAGGCTCGGGATCTTTCTGTGTGGAGTTTGCATGTCCTCCCTTGAATGCGTAGGTTCCTTCCGGGTACTCCGGCTTTCTCCCACTTCCAAAGACATGCACCTGGGGATAGGTTGATTGGCAACACTAAATTGGCCCTAGTGTGTGAATGTGAGTGTGAATGTTGTCTGTCTATTTGTGTTGGCTCTTCTCGGAGATGGCGACTTGTCCAGGGTGTAAAACGCCTTCCGCCCGATTGTAGCTGAGATAGGCGCTAGCGCCCCCCGCAACCCCAAAAGGGAATAAGCGGTAGAAAATGGGTGGATGGATGGAAAATGGGACAGGGATCAAGCGAGATGACTATAATTTGGATCAATCATTTTAATGATTCTGATTTCGAAGAAGAATGGTTTTGGTCGGAGTTTGGATGGAAAAAATGTAAAAGGCTCCATCCAGTCAAAAGGGATCCCAAAAATTATGAGCACTCTTGAAGGGAGAAAGACTAAGACAGAAAAACAGAAAAACAAAAAGAGCAGACCTGGTGACCAAAAACGAGAGAAATAGAAGGTAACCCAGCAGTATTTTTTTTTGTCCTACTTTTACTGATGTTTTCTTCAAGATGCTTAAGGAAATGCTGAAAAAAGATGCGAGAACACTGGCTATAGTGTCTATGGAAGAGGAGAGGGAAGTCCGTAATTAAAGTTTTGCCCATAATATTAAGCATATCAGTTTTGAAATAATCATGGACCAGGGAAACAAAAATATTAGTGATCAAAACAATAGTTTTACATGCCTTTATTCACACTTTCTATGCGCAGAAAGGGCTACAGTTCTGTAAATGACATCATACCAAGGAGGCAACATATCGAGTCAATGAAAAGGGGGTGTTCCAAATACAGTCAGATATCCACCTATTACTCAAAAAATGATTGATATTATGGAATTACTAGCGCATTAAAAGATATAGACATGTATTTCTCATTACTGTAGAATTGTTTACTATTGTACTGTAGTTGGAATGCAAATGGCTGTTATCCTAAATAAATAAACAAAAATTAACTAATTGAGTAATTTCTGTTAGCAAAAATGTAACATAAGTAGATATTGAACATCTTAAAATGCATTTTATTTCCCATTTGGAAAAATAGGGATGCACGTTGTCTTTTTGTTTATTGCTATCCAGTATCACTGCATTTTCGCTCGTTTGTCCGTGTTGACGGGCTCAAATCGCGCCTCCGATTTGAAGCTGAAATATTCCCACAACGGGACATTTGGCTTTATAATCACGTTTCTTTTCTCCTAATTTGTGTTACTTTGCGGCAATTCTCACTGACGTTTCGCAAGGCTCTCTGTACTGGCAGCGCCCTGCTCTAGTCTGCGCCTAGACAAAGACTGTGGACTCGAGAAAAGAGGGGCTACCCTGTTTAGTTAATTCTACAGTTAAAGATGCACAAAGTAAGACATTTTTTCTGGTTTGAAGCGAAAGAACGAACAAACGCGAGGCTCAACAATTCAGATTGAGGAACCTGTCCGTCAATCAAAGGTCCGTAACAGCGGTGGAAAAAAACAAAAACTTTAACCTCTTTCTGTTATTTACCGCACTAATTAAAACCTAGATGTCGATTTTATTTCGATTAATCGTGCAGATGTAGTCACTAGCCATTTATTGAACTTCTTTAGTTATACTAGTGGTGTTCCTAAAAGTTCCGTCTTATGTCCTCTTTTTTTCTTCATTTGGGCTTTGAGTTCTGTTCAAAAAACTTGTGGAAGACACATAGTGCTGTCATAGAGCTGATTGTTGACCATTTCTTTTGCAGAGTTTCCTTAAAAACAGCACAGTGCTCCTGGAACTCTGACAAGATAAACAAACCAAAATCAAAAAGGTCTACAGTAGAGGAGCTGGTTCTACATAATATACAAAATAGGACAACCGTTTTATACTGGCTATAAGCAGCTACTGTTTTTCCTACGTTTTGTGGCTTATAAAACGATGCGGTTTATTTGCCAACGTCCATAAAGTTTTGTATTCAACAAAAAGTTTTCATAAAACACAAGCAGAAACACTGAAAAGGTTTGTTATTGTTTGTGCTATGGCGCTATCTTTTGGAAGAGTTTGCCTACTGCAGGTGCTGTGGGGTTAATGTCTACAGCCGTGGTGCACAGAGTTGGCCTGCTAAAAATGTCTGCCAGGACATTTCCTTTGGCCCGCCAAATGTTGGTTTCCAAAAAACAATATCCATGCCAATCTCTTTCAAGCTCACACAACACACAACTATTGATGGCCTGTTCACAAGGCTATCTCGTTGCCATCTTTTGAATGTGATGATTTCCGCTACCTTATGTGTGTTGGCATAGGTCCAAACACTTTACTCATGTTACTGCTGTACGTTTAAAACACAGTTTTGGCCCGTGGCCCATTGGCACATTTTCACATTGGCCTTTGGAGGCAAAACGTCTGGGCACCCCTAGTCTACAGTATTTCCTTGTATTTAGTGCCTTAAACCGGAAGTACAACGGTTGTTTCTTCTTCTTGTCGTCCATAGCATTTCTACTCGAGGGGTTTCCTCATCCTTCATCCAGCACTCCAACTTTGGAAGTTTTACAATATAACGAAAATAATTCCTACTTACTAAACCATCCCATGTGTGATGTCTGTAGGAGTGTTTTCATGCTTATTTGTAGAGGCTTTTTAATGGCAACAAGCTAATATGCCAACATGTTTACGAATGTTCGTGTTAGTATCATTAACTAAGAATGGAATTATCTTAGTATTGTTTCAGTTTCACAAATGACCTAGTAAATTCACAAAAGTTTCACCGTGGAATTATTGAGTGTGTTTAGCTGATTAGAAAGCTGGCTTCCGCAGCAAGTGGGTCCATGACGATTTCTGTTTTGTTTGATTAGCAGTTTTACTGCCGTGTTACAGGCACAGCGTTTACAAAATCTTTGGGTGAATAAGTGAAGTGAATTATATTTATATAGCGCTTTTTCTCTAGTGATTCAAAGCGCTTTACACAGTGAAACCCATTATCTACATCTTTAAGCTACGTTCAAAAGAGTGTGGGTGGTACTGGGACAAGGTGGGTAAAGTGTCTTGCCCAAGGCACACCGGTAGTGTCAAGGATGGCGGAAGCAGGAATCGAACCTGGAACCCTCAAGTTGGTGGAAGGGTTGCTCGACCAACCGAGCCAAGCCTCTCCGTCAATAACCCAACGTATCTGCCGCAGATAGTCCGATGTGGCTGATATATATAGAAAAACATTTGATTCTTCTAAAATTTTGTAGGTGCTCTTTAGCAGTAGTTCTCAACCTTTTTTCAGTGATGTACCCCCTGTGAACATTTATTTTTAATTAAAGTACCCCCTAATCAGAGCAAAGCATTTTTGGTTGAAAAAGAGGGATAAAGAAGTAAAATACAGCACTATGTCATCAGTTTCTGATTTATTAAATTGTATAACAGTGCAAAATATTGCTCATTTGTAGTGGTCTTTCTTGAACTATTTGGGGAAAAAAAGATATAAAAATAAGTAAAAACTTGTTGAAAAATAAACAAGTGTTTCAATTATAAATAAAGATTTCTACACATAGAAGTAATCATCAACTTAAAGTGCCCTCTTTGGGGATTGTAATAGAGATCCATCTGGATTTATGAACTTAATTATAAACATTTCTTCACAAAAAAAGAAATCTTTAACATCAATATTTATGGAACATATCCAACACTGAATATTGCGTTGTTGTATTTTTTTTCACAGTTTATGAACTTACATTCATATTTTGCTGAAGTATTATTCAATAATATTTATAAAGGATTTTCGAATTGTTGCTATTTTTAGAATATTTTTTTTTTATAATGTCACGTACCCCTTGGCATACCTTCAAGTACCCCCAGGGGTACGCGTACCCCCAATTGAGAACCACTGCTCTATAGTCCGGAAAATACGGCAATAGGAGAAGCGTGGCCCCCTAAACCTTAGCTCCCTGGAAATGTGGCAACCAAAACAATTTACTTGAAAATCCCTCATATGCAATACAAGGTAATGATTTGACAGTTACACTAAGTAGCTAAGTTACACCACCGCACATGCATAGCGCAAGGCGTTCTCGTACAGTCCGCGTGCACAATCAAATATTTAACGAAGAAGAGGCCACGCCTCCAAACTCAATATTCATTAGCACTGAGCGCTTGTTGCCTCTCTCTCTTGCCCAGTCAAAGGAGGCAACCAACAACAAGAGACCACAGGCAGCTCTGCATGTTACCATGGAGACGGCCTCATTTTCACTGTACTGTTGCAAGAAGTCAGACCCAAACCAGTCGCAAGAGAGAGAAAGAAAGACGGAATGGTGCTCGGTTGAAATGGAATAAATCCAAGATGGAGAGGGACTAAGATGAAGCAATATGTCAGTAAGCGAACAGTCATTTTCATGAATCCGCTGATTGGGCTTGTGGTTCAGGAGCGCACACATAGGGTTATAGAGGAGAAAGACAAATTAATCAAGCCACTTTGTGTGTGCCTGTGTGTGCTGTCTAACCATGGCACTGATGGTCTCCTCCCAGTCAGGTCTTTCTCTGGGGTGAATGTGTGCCAGTTCAGGAACTATGTCGTCCTCATCCAGGTGACGTCCAAGTATTAGGCCCCTGTAGGCAAAATAAACAATACAATGAGGATGAAAGCATTTTATTTTGTATCTAAAATTGTATGCATTTCACTTAGTAGACAAGCAGCGTAGCAGAAATTCTGACATTGTCTCCTGAATTGAATTTAAAATAAAGTGTTTTCCAGTAAAAAGGCATGTGGAATAGCGTGCATGCTCCTTTATATCAACTGTGGATTTTTATCCAAAAGGCAGCGCGGGTTGTTATCCATGCAGTGATCAGGTCAATGCTTACACCAGTGCAAAGATAAGTAATGAGACACCGACTGGTTATCAAATGTTGCTTCGGAATAAACCCCGACTGTACTTAAAAGGGTTGTTTGCAACTTGTTTGAAGTAAATATTTTCAATCCAAGAAATATAACAAGACAACCACCGACTATCTTGTTACTATAAGTGATTTAACAGAACATATTTGATAAATTACATTTTCAGACTATAAGTCGCAGTTTTTCTCATAGTTTGGCCAGGAGTGCGACTTATACTTAGGACCGACTTATGTTTGAAATTATTAACACATTACCGTAAAATATCAAATAATATTATTTAGCTCATTCACGTAAGAGACTACACGTATAAGATTTCATGAGATTTATCGATTAGGAGTGACAGATTGTTTGGTAAACGTATAGCATGTTCTATATGTTATAGTTATTTGAATGACTCTTACCATAATATGTTACGTTAACATACCAGGCACCTTCTCAGTTGGTTATTTATGCGTCATATAACGTACACTTATTCAGCCTGTTGTTCACTATTCTATATTTATTTTAAATTGCCTTTCAAATTTCTATTCTTGGTGTTGAATTTTATCAATTACATTTCCCCCAAAAATGCGACTTATACTCCAGTGCGACTGCTCAGTGGCCTAGTGATTTGGCCCGCCGTGTAATTTCATTTGGCCCTTGAGGCAATAATACAATAACATTAGAGCTGGCCCGCCGGTATTATACAGTGGCGGTGCTGCTGTATCACCGCATTCAACGCTAATTTTCATACTTGCCAACCCTCCCGATTTTTCCAGGAGAATCCCCCCCCCCCCGCCGAAAATCTCCCGGGCAGCCATTCTCCCGAATTTCCACCCGGACAACAATATTGGGGCCGTGGCTTAAAGGTACTGCTTTTAGCATTCTCTACAACCTGTCGTCACGTCCGCTTTTCCTCCATACAAACAGCATGCCGGCCCAATCACGTAATATATGCGGCTTCTACACACACACACAAGTGAATGCAAGGCATACTTGGTCAACAGCCATACAGGTCACACTGAGGGTGGCCGTATAAACAACTTTAACATTGTTACTACACACTGTGAACCCACACCAAACAAGATTGACAAACACATTTCGGGAGAACATCCGCACCGTAACACAACATAAACACAACAGAACAAATACCCAGAACCCCTTGCAGCACTAACTCTTCCAGGACGCTACAATATACACCCCTGCTACCAACAAAACTCAATTTTGCATGTCACTATAAAGTTATATAAGCCTTGCTTGTTAATGCAAAACTTGTTTGGGTCCCTATTTAAAGGTTAAGTTGTTCAACTTTAGCCCACGGCTTTGTTCGGTTTCGAATTTTGGCCCACTCTATTTGAGTTTGACACCCCTGGGTTAGAGTGTCCGCCCTGAGATCGGTAGGTCGTGAGTTCAAACCCCGGCCGAGTCATACCAAAGACTATAAAAATGGGACTCATTACCTCCCTGCTTGGCACTCAGCATCAAGGGTTGGAATTGGGGGTTAAATCACCAAAAATGATTCCCGGGCGCGGCTCCCGCTGCTGCTTACTGCTCGCCTCACCTCCGATGGGGGGGATCAAGGGTGATGGGTCAAATGCAGAGAATAATTTCGCCACACCTGGTGCGTGTGTGACAATCATGGGTATTTTAACTTTAACTTATATATGTTATTTTCCTTCTTTATTATCCACTTTCGGTAGGTGCGACTGATACTCTGGAGCGACTTATACTCCGAAAAATACGGTATTTGTCACAATTAGAAGTTAAACTTTATAAAACACTTCCGCATGGTCCAAATGAAATGTTGGCTTTTGATTGATAGACACACACATTACTGAGCTACGTGGCCGCCGACAGGCAAGATATTTACATAGAAAAGGATTAAAAAATGGATGCAAACAGGTGAGCGAGACCACAACTCACTCCAAACACGGCCCATGCGCCGTAGCGTTGCTCTTTTCTTTTGTGTGTATCCGGAAGGTTTGAACTAGAAAAAGGGCGGGTCACAATGATTGAACGCGAGTGCTTACTAAACCTAAGCATGGGCCCTGGGGCTGTGGGGATTTTGGGGGCCCCCCTTAACTCCAACAATCCCCCATGGTTTCACGCAACAGAACAGCAACAATGTAAATACCAACGCAGCTGAAACAGAGAATACACAATCAAAGCTAAGCTGTTTCGGGATCGACAGCTGCGAACACCAATCTTTGCATTTCGCCTTCAAAATCGAGGTCCCTTGATTGGGTGGTGCCTGTGGGCTTCTGCCCAGGTAGACCCATGCATTAAGTTGGCCTTGCCTGTCAGTATCCACCTAACTGTGACATACAGCAGCTTCACGATAAAACTTTTAAGGAGTTTTCAAACAAATACATCTAGTGTATTTTGTGATTCTGGGGAGACTTGTCCAGCGTGTACCCTGCCTTCCGCCCGAATGCAGCTGAGATAGGCTCCAGCACCCCCCGTTACCCCAAAAGGGACAAGCGGTAGATAATGGATGGATGGATGTAGTGCATTCAAGTAAAAAAATGTTCCTGACAATAAGATTGCATGTGTCAAAATGTTGGGGTCTTTTTTTTCTGTGATTAATCACAATTATTCCAAATGCAAAAGTGTGATTAATCTGATTTTTTAAATAATCAATTGATAGCACTATTTAAAAGACAAAAAAAAAAAATTGTGTTATTTAGTGTAACTGTTGTACACACGTGAATTTCATTTCTGCATTTATTTGATTCAGTCAGGCGCATGCGCAGATGCACGGGGTGCATGAATTCCAATGCCTTGCCGGTGTTTGCACTCGACTAAAAAGTGTCTCCAGTTTCTCTTTAACACGATGTATAGCTGTTAGTCCTACTTGTGGGACTCCAGGAGTAGGAGCAAAACATTGTGATGTATGAGGTTCACACCTGTCGTTGTTTATTAACAGCAGTGCTGTCTTTAATGCACGACGAGGACTTGACGACCAGCTACGGACCGACTGCAGCAGCCCAGTAAAAGTGTATAAATGCCAGCCGGCGAGACGGTCGGCCTGGTCATCGATCTCTGTGCAAATGCACAATGGCCTCTGGCACGGGCGCTTCAAGACAAGCCGCTGTTGCTCATCTACTCCTGTTGGTTGTGAAAGTGCTTGATTTGATATGCAGCGGAACCTGCTTATTAAATGTCAATATATAAGAAAGTCACCCTCATTTAATTTCTGCAGCCAAAATTGGGATTAATATTAGATTTATTGTGCAGCCCTAGCTCACATTACAAAAAATATGGGACTTCTATGTATGCCTAATGTGAACGCAATGCAAATAAATTTGTTCAAACAGGGTCAACATTTATTATTTCGCGTTGGAGATTAAGAAAGAGCAACACATTCAGCAACGATAGTTTATGGGGAATTTACTTGTGGCATCCTCCTGTATTTTATTAACTTCTAATACATCATATTTTTACCACTGGCAGTTGTCTGCTTTTTTGTCCCCCATTTACTTTCACGTCCGTTCATTTTGGCAAAAAATTGGGACGTATACAGTATGTCGGATGAAGTTTTTTAAATTCTTGAATGACTGCGACCTGAATGTTCAGACTGTGGTCAGATCGGGTACATATCTGTTTTAATCCACGTAAGAAAAAGTCATGGGTCAGATTTAGAGAAGAATTGCAATTATACTGTTTACGTGGACGTGAATAAAATAAATAAAGGTTGCATATGGACAAAAACGTGAGAATTGACCTGGTTGTGAACATGACAATTGTGTTGGTTTCATCAGCTAAGTCCCACCCCAAAGCTTGGAGCATGGAGAAAACTCTAATGAAACTGGAGCAAAGTTAACACGTTAACACATTTAATTAATCAGAAAAAAATTATCGCAATATTCACATATTATTTACACAATAATTACACCATTAATTTTGATGGCACATGCTCCTTTACCTTAACCGTGGTTAGTAGAGATGCGTGGATAGGCAATTATATCATCCGCATCACCAAAATCGTCATCCACCCGCCATCCACCCGAACCAACATTTTATCAGAACCGTACCCACCCGCCAACCGCCCGCTGAATTACATCAGAGGTTGGCCACCTTTACCACTCACAGGGCTATTTAAACCTGTTACATAGAGTAATGAAGTTAATTGCAGCGACTAACGTTCTCGTAACAATTCAATAGCGTTCATCCTGATGACAAAAATATGGGTATGCTGTGAAACCATTGCATTTGACATCTTCAACAACATGTACAAACCGATTGTTGGTCCGGCAACATGTCGTGTGCAGCTTCCGCCATCACACGTATGAGATTGAAAGGCATACTGGGTGATACAGAGTTCACTGATGGTTGTGATATAAACAACTCTAACACTTACTAATATGCGCCACGCTGTGAAGCCACACAATACAAGATTGACAAACACATTTCGGGAGAACATCCTCACAGAAACAATACAAACGCAACACAACTAATACCCATAATCCTTTGTATTCATATAATATAATATATTTTACACCCCTGCTCCCCCAACCCCGCCCACCTTACCGATGTTTGGGGTGTATAAAATAGTCAGGAAGTGTCATGAATACAAAGGATTATGGGTATTTATTGTGTTGCGTTTATGTTGTGTTACTGTGAGGATGTTCTACCGAAATGTGTTTGTCGTTCTTAATTGGTGTGGCTTCAAAGCGTGGCGCATATTACTAAGAGTGCTAAAAGTGTTTATATCACAACCATTAGTGTACTCTGTGTCACCCAGTATGCCTTGCAGTCGTGTGCGTGTTACCGCGGAAGCCACACACAACATGATGCTGGACTGACAAGCAGATTGTGCATGATGTAGAAGGCGACAAAGCCAATGGCTTCATAGCACGCCCTAGTACTTATCTGGATGACTGCCGGCAGCCATTCAAGAGAATAATAGCGTCTCCTATTGACTTCTTCGCTTTATGACACGGGTCTTTAATGGTTCTTTGAATGGCAAAGGATACCGATCCCAGAACAATGTATATCAAATATCTCTGGATGGTTCAACCGCCACCCGCCCGAATCTAATTAAAATCTATTTTTTCGTCATGTCAATCGCTCGACCCGCGGTTTACCCGCGGACTCTGCAGATGAGACCGCAAACCGCGCATCTCTAGTTGTTAGTTATCTGAGTGACTGTGCAGCGTGTTAGACAATCAGTGCAAACATGCGTGAGGTGTGCAGAGGGTCCTGGTCTTAAGTATTTTGATGGCGTGTGCCATTAGGGACGGCGTGGCGCAGTGGGGAGAGTTGCTGTGCGCGACCCGAAGGTCCCTGGTTCAATCCCCACCTAGTACCAACCTCGTCACGTCCGTTGTGTCCTGAGCAAGACACTTCACCCTTGCTCCTGATGGGTGCAGGTTAGCGCTTTGCATAGCAGCTTCCTCCTTTAGTGTGTGAATGTGTAGGTAAATGTGGAAGTAGTGTCAAAGCGCTTTGAGTACCTTGAAGGTAGAAAAGCGCTATACAAGTACAACCCATTTATCATTTATTTATTTATCATTAAACCTGAAAGATGGAAGTCGGACCTGGAAATGACGTCACAGCAGAATTATGAGCGTTCCAGTTACGAAGTCGGAAATCCAGTTGGCCACATTCATGAAATCAATTATTGTGTTTGTCTTATTGGATAGAATAGGATGGACTTATTTATCTCACAATGGGGAAATTACATTGTTGCAGTACAGGTTTATACATACAGTAACATAAGTAAAATGTAATGAAAAACAAACAAAACTGTAATAAAAACTACATATTGCGTACTAATATGCATAGATAGAAGATAACATACAACAAAAAAATACTAACATCAGTATTGCAATTATCTAAATGTAGACAAGTT
Source organism: Nerophis ophidion (assembly GCF_033978795.1). Lineage (NCBI taxonomy): Eukaryota > Metazoa > Chordata > Actinopteri > Syngnathiformes > Syngnathidae > Nerophis > Nerophis ophidion. The sequence continues at coordinate 41,860,164 of NC_084614.1, forward strand.
ATGGAAAAATATGCAATCCTTTTGCAACATTCAAATACGGTGGATAAAGAGGAGAAACAGACGCTATAGCTAGCAATGTATAACGTACAAAACTTGTGAAAAAATGTATTACATGACAGCAACATGATCTTGTATAAACGTCCACCCCCGGTCCTTAGTGTTGTGGAAATGTGGCCCCAAAACACTTTAGTTGAACTGCAGTCGTGTCAGAATACTTGGATGGATTCAAATTATGCAAGAGAGTAATTTACTGCGATTAATTACAATTCAAAAGTGTTATTATTCCGTTAGAAAAATATTAATCATATGGGAAGGAACTAAAATTAAATTTTCTGTCAGCTTATCACTGACAAGACAATCCTTGGCAACAATAACAAGCATCACTTACAGAATAACATAACATATTTGAGTATTGTTAGAGAACGCCTTGCAGACACAACAGATAACACCAATGTTTTAACAGTGCATTTCACTTGCTTACTATCACCTTCTCAGTTCTTAAGTCTGGCGGCGGTCATAACATTCCCAGCATTCCTTGGTGGGAAGGCAAGTAACAGGGAACTCCTACAATGCCAAGCACCTGCTCCTAACAACACACACTACGGCACAGACAAGACGTTCATTATAAATCCAAATATTTCAAACATTACAGTCTGTTGATGCTTTTTGTACTGTAACATGTGTAACTTGTGCATTGTTTTGGTGTTTGAATTGTAGATTGAAAGTAAAAAGCACAATTTAAATACAACAATTTTTCTTTTTTGCCTTATATTGTACACACACATTTGTCAATTCACAAGATACAAGACGCCTTGGTTTTAGTGTGATTCAGTTGTGGTTTGGTTGCCAGCAAGTTTTAACAAAAATGTGTCAAAGGTTTTTATACACTGTCTTTGTTGTGTGATTTTTTTTATTGAATATAGCTGCACAAAAAACAATAAAGTTATAGCATACAGTAATAGTCCAATCAAAGTCAATGAGAACCTTAGGCTATGTCTACACTAAGTCGTTTAACCCCTTAAACAAATCATTATTTAGCCTAAGCCCCGTTTCAGTCACACCAAACCAGCTTTTAAGGTCCCCCTTCTCGGACAAATTTTTACACGGCTAAGAGCGCCGTGTATTTCTTGAATCTCCGGCACTTAGCTTTGTATGGACTCATTGATCGTCTACAAACTGAGTTCGGAGACGAAGTGACGCCAGAAAGACCGCGCCCACACAGGAAGTGACGTCAGAAAGAACGAGCCACAGCCAGCTTCATAATAAAGTGGTTTCGTTACTCGGAGCTAACCACTGGAAATATGAAGGCGAGTCATTCAGACATGCTCGTGTTTCTCATTCTTCTACATGTACAGACGCTTGTGGAAATCACACATGAATACCTGAAGAGAAAGCGATTTCGTTATTTCGGATAAAACACTTCTCAGACGGCAAGAGAACTTTCCAATGTCCAGGTCAGCTGTGATTCTGCTTAGCGAAAAACTTTGTCCATTAGTTGAAGGAGAGACAAGGATAATGCGGGCTCCCGTTGATGTGATAAAAAGGGTAGCGTGTGCTTTGTATTACCTTGCCGTCGAGGGCAGACTACGGAAAACGGCGAATGCTTTTGGACTGGCAAAGCAGACTGTATCAGTTATTGTCCACCATGTATGTCGTGGACTCAACGTCGAGGTCCAGAGTATATAAAGTCACCAAAAACAAAAGGACAATAAAAGTGAAGGCAAAAGAGTGAGAAGTGTCCTGACCAGATATCTAGATCCCTACTTTGATTGATGTAAAATGTTCTTTATCACATTGTTTACGTGTCTGATAAAGATTTGATTCATTTATGATGGCTCAGGTGTGATTCACTACAATAGGGCTCCACAGCACACTGGATTCCAGTTAATTAAAATACCACAACACTGGATATTGTTCAGATAAGTAAAATTTAAGAACTTGCACACAAAGCAACACTGGAGATGACTATGACGTGTGCATTTTCCGCGCATGGTACTGGGTTGCGTTGCGCCGGCGGACGCATTGTTGTGTGTGGACACGGATAAGGCTAAGTGTGATTTACCCTGCTTAGTGTAAATGGGGCCTTAGAGTTTGTGTTTTTAGAGGGTCTCTGAACGTACCATACCGCTTTTGTGAACCTTGGTCATGATGTGAAACATGTTTAGCCTTGTCCTCCAGTAACAACAATACCTGATAATGAAATTTAAGATAAAATAAAATTCAGTTTTTATGCCGTAATGGAGGTGATTATTATTAACTTCGGGAAGCGGTTCCACAATAAGCATGGAATTATATATTTAATTAGCTGCTAGCTTGTCAGATAGGGGACTAAAAATAAATGCAGGGTCACCAATTTAATCCGATTACGTACTTTTTCCAAAAGGATATAATATTAATATTAATATTAATCGGTGGCCGATGCTGATCGGATACTGATTGATTCTTGGTTAAATTTCATTTATCCATTTTAATTGTTAAGTGTAAGCATGTTATGTTTTTTTGTATACAACTATAATTATTCTCGAGAAAAAGCGGATTAATTGGATATACATTATTCCTTATGGAAAAAAAAGTTTTTAACGGACTCTTTGGATCAGATAATAATGGCATTTGATGTAGCACTGTACTGTGTCATTTAAATTGTAAATCAGATGCATGTCAAACGCAATTAAGCTCTGATTTAACAAACTAAATAAAGGAAAGTGGCTATGATTAATGTTTATTAGGCATAGCATGTTCTGGGGTAATCAAATTAACAGTACATGCCTCTTGTAGGACCCAGTAAAGATTAGTATGAAACCCGTCCAATAAATGTGATCAATACTCCAATTGGTTTGTGCTTTTATTCCCTTATAACTGCTGACAGGTAATTTATCGTTAAATCAGACCAAACAGGAGACTTTAACAACGAAAGAGGGTTTTCAATCTCTGCCTTGACCTTGGCACTATTGTTAGCCAAAGGCTGGGCTGCACTGTACTTGTTTATCAAACATGTACAGTGACATGATAAACACTTCCTGTCCCTCACTTTTAAAGTGTACCATGTGGGAAATTTGTGCCGAACCTAAAGTTATGAACAAATAAAAATCTGACTACAAATACATGTAGCAAAACACAATTAGCGTACTTGTGTATTTAGGGACGGCGTGGCGCAGTGGGAGAGTGGCCGTGCGCAACCCGAGGGTCCCTGGTTCAAATCCCACCTAGTACCAACCTCGTCACGTCCGTTGTGTCCTGAGCAAGACACTTCACCCTTGCTCCTGATGGGTGCTGGTTGGCGCCTTGCATGGCAGCTCCCTCCATCAGTGTGTGAATGAGTGTGTGAATGGGTAAATGTGGAAGTAGTGTCAAAGCGCTTTGAGTACCTTGAAGGTAGAAAAGCGCTATACAAGTACAACCCATTTATTAAGATAATAGAGCCTTTGATACTATTGTTATATTGCTATAAGTCAAAGTCTTGCAGTTGTGGAGGTGCAGTTGCCATACCACATAATGATGCAGCTTTTCAGAATGCTCTTGATGGTAGCCGTGTAGAGGGAGCACATGAAAGGCGGTGGGGCTCTCGCATTCTTCAGCTTTCGGAGAAAGCAGAGTTGCTGCTGTTCTTTCTTTGCCAGTGATGCAGTATTTTATGACCAGCAGTTGTCCTCACTGATGTGCACACACAGACATTTAACGCTGCTCATTCCCCCCACAGCACAGTCGATGATAGTGTGTGGTGGGTGATGAACGTGGCCTCTTCACGGTGTGCCGCAAATTTAACAGAAAAAAAACAAACTAACGCATCTTTGACGCACTGTAGCATTCTAGGAGACCACCTTGTGACGTTCTCAGAGGCCGAGATGGTTCATGCGGTTCTAACATGTCAGAGATGAACTTTGATGCAAGACCATGAAACGACTTGCACACAAGCAGAGCTGTTTTAAAGTATATTATCTGAGCATCAGAAAGCCAGTGCAGTGACCTAAGCACTAAACTAATGGAGTCATATTTCCTGGTTCAAGTCAGGTATCGAGAAGCAGCATTCTGAATGTACTGCATCTGCTTTACACCTCGTTTAGAGAGCCCATTAAGAGGGCCATTACAGTAGTCTAACCCAGTGGTCCCCAACCACCGGGCCGGGGCCCGGTAGCGGTCCGCGGACGGATTGGTACCAGGCCGCACAAGAAAAGAAAAAAAGTTTTTTTTTTTATTATTAAAGGCCTACTGAAATTTGATTTTCTTATTTAAACGGGGATAGCAGGTCCATTCCATGTGTCATACTTGATCATTACGCCATATTTTTGCTGAAATGATTTAGTAATAAAAAAGCCTTGCCTGTACCGGAAGTAGCAGAAAATGTGCGCGTGACGTCACGGGTTGTGGAGCTCCTCACGTCCGCACATTGTTTACAATCATGGCCACCAGCAGCGAGAGTGATTCGGACCGAGAAAGCGACGATTTACCCATTAATTTGAGCGAGGATGAAAGATTTGTGGATGAGGAAAGTGACAGTGAAGGACTAGGAAAAAAAAACTAGACTACACGGAAGAGCTATTCAGATGTTATTAGACAAATTTACTAGGATAATTATGGAAAATCTCTTATCTGCTTATTGTGTTACTAGTGTTTTAGTGAGATTATATCTGTACAACCTGAAAGTCGGAGGGGTGTGGCCACGGGTGTGGTGACCGCCAGTGTCTCAGAGGGTAGCCACGTTTCTCGACGAGGCGAAGGCAGCCAGTGGGGCCGGGCTGAGATTTTTTTTTTTTCCCCTCCTCCCTGGTGGAAGCATCCGACGGTCGGGGGCGGCCGGTGGGAAGAGGCAAGAGAGTCCGCATCTACCTCTTTGACAGATGCAGGAGGAACGACGCAAGCTCTCCGCTCATGTTTACGGTAAGAGCAGACTTATTACCACCATTTTCCCACCGAAACCTGCCGGTTGACATGTGGTAGGGAACCATGTTCGGGAATGTAAACAAGGATGCTAAAGGCGGCCACAATACACTGCTTCCCACCTACATCTTTCTTCTTTGACGTCTCCAGCACACAGATGTATATAATAATGTGGAATTATGCGATGAAAAGAAACGATTTATAGCTGTGAACGGTGCTGGACCAAAATGTCCTCTACAATGCGTGACGTCACACACACGCGTCATCATACCGCGACGTTTTAGCATGATACTTCCGCGCAAAATTTCAAATTGCAATTTAGTAAACTAAACCGGCCGTATTGGCATGTGTTGCAATGTTAAGATTTCATCACTGATATATAAACTATCAGACTGCGTGGTCGGTAGTAGTGGGTTTCAGTAGGCCTTTAAATCAACATAAAAAACACAATATATACATTATATATCAATATAGATCCATACAGTCTGCAGGGATACAGTCCTTAAGCACACATGATTGTATTTCTTTATGAACCCACCCTAGTCCGTGGGATAAATTTTCAAGCGTTGACCGGTCCGCAGCTACAAAAAGGTTGGGGACCACTGGTCTAACCTGCAGGAGGTATGGATTACTCTTTGTAAGTCTGCTTTGAACATGATTCCTTTGATTTTGCCAATGTTTTATGTGGTAAAAAGACGATGTTATTGACATAATGTGGTTGTTAGTCTTAGTCCATTATTAGCCATAAATCTCTAACCTGATTATTAGGTTTCAGGGAACGCCTCAAGGTGACTAATCAGTTTATTCCTGATTTTGTAGGCCACAGACAAATATTTCAGTTTTGTCTGAGTTTAGCTGAAGAAAAAATTTTGCATTCAAATACTGATCTGTTTGATGCAGCAACAAAGTGAATCAACAAGCCGACCTTCATCTGCCGCCAGAAACACGTAGACCTGAGTGTCATCTGCATATTTGTGGTAGGACAAATTGAAGCTGCATATTAAAAATGAACAATAGGGGTCCCAGAATCGAGCTCTGAGGAACCCCACACGTCATAGCCATTTCGTCAGAGACACAGTTGCCAAGTGCGACAAAGTAGATTAGATTAGATGGATTAGATAGTACTTTATTTATTCCTTCAGGAGAGTTCCTTCGGGAAAATTAAAATTTTCAGCACAATCCCATTAGACAAACATCACAGGGAGACAGAACAGGATCGCTGACAGGTCTGCCGGCTTCCAGCGCCCCTTACAAAAAAGGTGAGATACAGGTAAACAAGTGAAGGGGAATGGGAGAAAAAATCTAAGATTAAAATAAAATAAAATAAAATAAAATAAATTCAGTCTAAGCCTGGGTCCTAGAGAGGGATCCAGACTGAGGCCAAGGGGAAAAAACAACAACAACTCATAGTCATAGTACACATCCCTCTTACATGTGTGTAAGAGGGAAACATCAAACATCAAAGAAGACAAAAAACATTAAAGACATTAAAGATACAACCAGCCACTTCTATATACAGCTATGAATAAAAATTAAAAGAAACATATCCACTGTGGTGGCCTCTGTGGTGTTCCACGCCATCGTCCGCTGGGGTGGAGGGAGCATGGCCAGAGACAGGAGCAGACCCAACAAAGCAACCAAGAGAGCCGACTCCACTCTCGGCCGCCAACCAACTCTCGGCCAGTGTCCAGTCCGCTTGGATGAGCGAGGATACGTCGAAGGAGACTGAGGTGTCTGACACCTGCTCACCCAGCCAAGACACCGCAAAGCCTCTCCGTCCCGGCACTAAGTGCTAGCTCCGCAGCCCTGTCCCCTCATCCGCATCTCCTCCTGTCCTTCCAAACCGACTCCAGTGTGGCAGAGACCCAGCAGCTGGTCTCCATGGCCAAAAGGCTCCCGGGAGGCAGATCCAGAATTCCACAAAAAAGCACCGCAGAGGTCACGAAAGTGCCACCCCTTGTCACACAGTCCCAAAGGGTCCGGACCAAAGGCAAAATATGTGTGTGTGTGTGTGTGTGTGTATATATTATATATATATATATATAAATATATATATATATATAAAATAACACATGAAAACAAGAGGGAAACACAAAAGGATGACACAAGACCACAGAGCCCCGTAATAGCTGCCTACTTTGTGCTGTAGAGCACTTCCGTTTACAACTTCCTAAATTTTACTAAGCTCCTATTTCTTGATTTGAGCTATTGACATACCTTCTCCTGGTTTGCTCTTATGTGTAACATGTTTAGCCTCGTCTTACACGGATACTTGATAATGATACTTAAGATATTCAGAAACACAATTTATTTGCAGAAACAGGTCATCTTTGTTAATGTAGCCGTCAGCTGAGGGACTAAAAATAAATAACGTATTAGCCAGAGGGGATGGACCTTTATGATCGGCATTTAAAGGCATTAATGGGCAGTGGCCGATCACATACTTTTTTGGCCAATACCGATCGGCAGGCGATCAATAGGAACATCCATATTTTAAAGTTCTGCATAGTGTTCAGTCTAGCATTCAGTTTATTTACATAGTTCGGGGGTCACCGCTCTTAAATTTCTACTAGGGCTCCAGTACTCTGGAATGCCCTACCAGTAACAGTTAGAGATGCTACCTCAGTAGAAGCTTTTAAGTCCCATCTTAAAACTCATTTCTATCCGCTAGCTCTTAAATAGACCACTTTTTAGTACAGTTGATCAGCTGTCTCTCTTTTCTGCTCTGCCCCCCTCTCCTGCATGGAGAGGTTATCAGGTGACCACAGATCAGCTTCCACTGATGACGCGCTAGCGGTTCAAAGTCGGGGGACAGGATGGACCACTCCTCTTTGTATCAGTTGGTGATGTCTCTGCGCTGCTGACTTGTCTCCATTCAAGATGATCCCCTGCTGGTCTCCCAATGAACTGGACTTGCACATGAAGTCGGGACCCGGGGTGACCGCTCTTTATGCATCAATTGGTGACGTCTCTGCGTCACAACGTGTCTACATACAAGAGGATCCCCTGCTGGCCCCACTATGGACTGGACTCCCACATTATGAACTGTATCCACTCAGCATCCATTGCACCAGTCACCCAGGGAGGGATCCCCACATCTGTGGTCCTTTTCAAGGTGTTTCATTGTTCCCACTGGGTTGAGTTTTTTCTTGCCCTGATGTGGGATCTGAGCCGAGGATGTCATTGTGGCGTGTACAGCTCTTTAACCACCAACTCAGTGGCCTAGTGGTTAGAGTGTCCGCCCTGAGATCGGTAGGTTGTGAGTTCCAACACCGGCTGAGTCAGACCAAAGAGTCTAAAAATGGGACCCGTAACCTCCATGCTTGGCACTCAGCATCAAGGGTTGGAATTGGGGGTTAAATCACCAAAAATTATTCCCGGGCGCTGCCACCGCTGCTGCCCACTGCTCCCCTCACCACCCAGGGGATGAACAAGGGGATTGGTCAAATGAAATGGGTCAGAGGAAACATTTCATCACACTAAGTGAGTTTGCTTGACAATCATTCGTACTTTAACTTTAACTTTAGATTAAGGGATATAAAAGTACAATTTCAATGATTGATTGATTGATTGATATGTTAGTTAGTCAACTCACAAATGGAAAACTTTTGAAGTTTTGGGTAGCGGGCTGGACTGAAAACATAACACCAATTCTGTTCAGCAAGGATTGATGCTCCAGTTTTAGTAGTCCAGACGTGCATTATTAACAGCAAAGCACACATGGTTCAAACAAAAACATCTTTTTCCCTCGCACGATTACCAAAGTCTCCACTCCATTCCTCTTCAGCCTTTGTGGTTTTCAGCTCTTTTAAATCACTGGTTTTATGCATTAATACTGGACCATTGTCTAATGTATGCTAAGCTACTGCTGCCATGGTAACCCTGGGGCAGGATTTAGACCTAGTTCACGACTGCCGTAGCTGTGTCCAATGAGCAGGGGCTAAGCTACATGAAGACAACACTGTGGAAGTATTATCATTTGCAAATTATGATTGTATGCATGCATGCACACGCACACACACGTGCGCGTACGCCCACACAAGCACGCAAACACACGTCATATCCATCAACAGGGGACTATCAGTCTAAACTACCAAGAGGGGACTTCTATTTCTGGCCAATTTGAAAAATCTACAATAGAATATAAAATGAAACCATAACATTATCTAAAACTAATCTTTTGATTATTTATTTTCTAAATTCCCAAGATCGGACTTAAAGGGGAACTGCAATTTTTGGGGAATTTTGCTTATCGTTCACAATCATTATTAGAGACAAGAAAACAAACGTGTTTTTTTATTAGGATTTTAAAGATGAAACAACACTCTAGCGCCAGGCTTTCTTTTCTTCGGACCTATATCTGCTTCTTTGTAGTAGCGTCATGTTCATAGCGCAATTTAAGAAATTGTTTTGATGCTGTCTGCTATTTAACATCATCAAAGCAATTAGATACTTAGTATTTGCAATCTGTGCCAATATTACCGCGGACACCAGGTACAACAAGTTGTAGTTTGACGTCATAGTTCAACCGGAAAAGCAATACATTAATCCGAGCTAAAAGGGGGGGGGGGGGGTTGCCCACATCTGAGGTCCTCTCCAAGGTTTCTCATAGTCAGCATTGTCACTGGCGTCCCACTGGATGTGAATTCTCCCTGCCCACTGGGTGTGAGTTTTCCTTGCCCTTTTGTGGGTTCTTCCGAGGATGTTGTAGTCGTAATGATTTGTGCAGTCCTTTGGGACATTTGTGATTTGGGGCTATATAAATAAACATTGATTGATTGATTGATAAAAGGATATAAGCACTCCTTGAGTGATACTTGCCTTAACAAATCAGCGATCGGCTGATGAGCTACCGAGCCCAGCTGATCTTTACCACAGCTGTGTCTTAGTATTTACATGCTAAAGATTGTACTCGCTTACAAATATTCCTTCAAAAGCTTAGGGAGACACGATGGTATTTCCATATTCCTGGTTACACACATGCAGGAGGAGCATCAATTCCAGGAGTGTGCGTGTCTAGCCAGAACACTGGCGTGAAAACTTCAATTTATTTACAGTGCAGAAGATACTTTAATATTTAATAAGATACTAATCCTCATCAGAATGACTGAAAATAAAGTTTTTTTTCCAAGAATCATTATCACAGCAGAACTCGAGAAAAAGGAATGGCTAAGCATGTTAAACTAAACACACCGAGCAGGAGGACACAAGAGGCTAATCACCAAAGTGTTAAAGGGGCCCTATTATGCAAAGTCAACTTTTCTTTCCTATCGGTACCTGTTTATGTTTATTTGGGATCTGCATAAGTCCCGAAAATGTAAAATCAATAGTATGGAGACATTGTGGAGGTATCAATGAAACAATATTGCCTTCCTCCAAACGGCCCGTTTAGAATGTTCCCAATTGGTGACAGCACCAAATGGGAACTTCGTCAGCGGATAATGTATATGATATAAATCTACCCAAACTGCTTTGCGTGTTTCTGCCAGTTTTAGTTTATGCATGCAAATGTGTAGTTTAGACCAGTGGTCCCCAACCACTGGGCCGCTCTATTGATACCGGGCCGCAAAATAATTTTTTATAAATTTTTATTTTTTTTAATTTCTTTTTTAAACATTTTTTATTAAATCAATATAAAAAAACACAAGATACACTTACAATTAGTGCACCAACCCAAAAAAACTCCCTTTTTCATGACAAAGAAAAAAAAAAAATAATAAAAAAAGAAGGACAAATGATCAAGCGTTGACCGGTCCGCAGCTACAAAAAGGTTGGGGAGCACTGGTTTAGATGACAAAAAGGCCAAGATTTGACCCCAAAACCGAAAATGTTAGTATTGGTTGTATCACCCTACTCAGGACTTTATTCAAACCTCCAGTCTCATCTGAAGAAGTACATCGAACAAAAATATAAATGCAACATTTTTGTTTTTGCTTTTTGGTTGAACCGATACATCTAAAATGTTTATTATATACACAAAAGACCTATTCCTCTCAAATATGTGTTACACATCTGTCTATAACTGTTAGTTAGTTTCTCTTTTTTGCTAAAATAATCCACCGCACCTCACAGATGTGGCATATCAAGATGCTGATTAAACAGCATGATTATGGCACAGGTGTGCCTTAGGCTGCCCACAATAAAAAGGCCATTCTGAAATGTGCAGTTTTATCACACAGCACAATGCCACAGATATCACAAGTTTTGAGGGAGCGTACAGTTGGCATGCTGACTGCAGGAATGTCCACTATAGCTGTTGCCCGTGAATTGAATGTTTATTTCTCTACCATGAGCCGTCTCCATAGGCGTTTCAGAGAATTTGGCAGTACATTCAACTGGCCTGACAACCACAGACCACGTGTTACCACACCTGCCCAGAACCTTGACATCTAACAGGTGCACCTCCATGATCATTTGAGATCAGCCACCTGGACAGCTGCTGCAACAATGCGTTTGCATAACCAATGAATTTCTGCACAAACTGTGAGAAACCATCTCAGGGATGCTCATCTGCATGCTTGTCATCCTCACTGAGGTCTCGAACTGACTGCAGTTTGTCGTCGTATCTGACTTGAGTGGGAAAATACTCACATTAGATAACGTCTGGCACAATCTCTTCACGGATGAATCCCGGTTTTCACTGTTCAGGGCAGATGGCTTACAGTGTGTGTGGCGTTGTTTGAGAGAACGGTTTGCTGATGTCACGATGTAGGAGTGTGGTTATGGTATGGGCAGTCTTATGTTATGGACTACAAACGCAGGTGCATTTTATTGATGGCTTTTTGAAAAGCACAGAGATACCTTGACAAGATCCTGAGCCCCATTGTTGTGCCATTCACCTGAGACCATCACCTCATGTTGCACCATAGCAATGCACACCCCGATGTTGCAAGTATCTGTACATAATATCGGAAAGCTGAAAACATCCCAGTTCTTGCATGGCCAGCATACTCACCAGACATTTCACCCATTGAGCAATGTTTGGGATGCTGTTGATCGGCGTATAGGACAGAGTGTTCCAGTTCCTGCCAATGTCGAGCAACTTCGCACATCTTACAACAGAACCAGATATTAACAGTAAATTATTAATTACATTATTAGTAGTTTTGATAAAATAATACAACTGGAAATAAGTACATGCGACTGAGGCGAGCGTTCAACAACTTTTATTTGGAACTATATTTAATTGTATTTCATAAAAACAAGTCGGAAGTGATATTTTAACACAAATTTTAATGTTTCAAAACAGGGATTTCCGTGTTTTCGCGTACAGTTCACATGCCTGTAAAACAAATTAGCGCACCACTAAAATATATACATTTATACACACAAACACACATACACATGAATTGATTTACGTGGACACCGACTTAAACAACTTGAAAAACTTATTCGGCTGTTACCATTTAGTGGTCAATTGTACGGAATTTGTACTGAACTGTGCAATCTACTAATAAAAGTATCAATCAATCAAATCAATCAATTATTATATATATATACACACACATACACTGTACATATAAACTGTATACTAGGGTTGTACGGTATACCGAGACTAGTAAAGTACCGCGACACTAATGAATCAAACGGTACAATAACGCCCCCCCTTTTTCTTTTTAAAAACGGGCATGACGGCGCCAGTGACGTGCGGTGAGGTTCATGGCTGGTGAGGCACTGACTTCATCACAGTCAGATTTATAAACTTATGAACCCTATAGAGCAGTGGTTCTTAACCAGGGTTCGATCGAACCCTACGGGTTTGGTGAGTCGATCTCAGGGGTTCGGCGGAGATCAAAACACACCCGACTCTTCGTGTAAATACAAACTTCTCCCCTGTTGGCATATTACAACAGCTGACTGATTTGCAGGTGTGTAATTAGTTGTGAGTTTATGCACTGTCTTAGTTTTGTTGTTTGAACAAGCTGATGTTCATGCACGGTTCATTTTGTGCACCAGTAAAAAAAAACATGGTAACACTTTAGTATGGGGAACATATTCACCATTAATTAGTTGCTTATTAAAATGCAAATTAGTAACATATTGGCTCTTAACCAGTCATTAAGTACTAATTAATTCCTTATCGGCATGGCCTTATTATAACCCTAACCCTCTAACTCTGACCCTAACCAAATGATTGTATATTAAGTCTTTATAACTTGGAATATGTTTCCCTAGTGTCCAAATAACTCTAAATTAAGTCTTTGTTACTTAGAATATGTTCCCCTATACTAAAGTGTTAACAAAAACATACAACTTTGTCTTGAATTAGAAAAAAACTAAATTTCATTTTTTTACTAACGAAGGGGTTTGGTGAATGCGCATATGAAACTGGTGGGGTTCGGTGCCTCTAACAAGGTAACGAACCACTGCTATACAGTATCTTATTCACCATTTGATTGGCAGCAGTTAACGGGTTATGTTTAAAAGCTCATACCAGCATTCTTCCCTGCTTGGCACTCAACATCAAGGGTTGGAATTGGGGGTTGAATCACCAAAAATGATTCCCGGCCGCTGCTGCTCACTGCTCCCCTCACCTCCCAGGGGGTGAACAAGGGGATGGGTCAAATGCAGAGGACACATTTCACCACACCTAGTGTGTGTGTGACAATCATTGGTACTTTAACTTAATGTAGCAGGTACTTTAGCTAGTATATGGTAAATGGGTTGTACTTGTATAGCGCTTTTTAAACCCTTTTTTAGTATAGTATAATTAAATTACACTTATCATTATCATTATTAGCAATAATACTGCTAACATTAACAATATTAAATAATCACATATATGTACAAAATAAACACGACAGTACAGAGTGTTGTCACTATTAAGCGATTTTGAATAAAACATTATTTAAAACTGGTGAAGGTAAATGGAAAATAACTTTATAGTATAATCACTGAATACATATAACAATATGATTATTATTTTTTTCTTTCCATGATGGCAGGTGAGACGGGGCCTCACCTGCCTTCCCTGACTGCACGTCACTGGATGGCGCGCTTTAATCACATTGTGACATTGCTGGTTTTACGAGCAAAGGAGCATGTTCGGCAACACACAATCACGGCGTACTTACAGGCAGACACAGTGTGTAGACAGAAAACGGAGAGTGGACGCATTGTGACTTAAAAACTAACGATAAAGGTGAAGTCATAACACTAAAATGCCGCTCCGCAAGAATTGCTTTAAACTATGGCAAGCAAGCTTGCGGCTTACGTCCATCTGCGGTCGGCAGTGTTTTAGCTACTTCTAAATCACTAATCCTCGCCTCCATGGCGACAAATAAAGTACATTTCTCACCAGTATCATCTCTGAAGGATGAGGAATAGCTTAACATGCTTCACTAAACACCGTAGGAGGATACAATAGCTGACCGGCGTCACCGCTAACAAGCCGGCCGCTTCACAATGTAAAAAAACGCCATGTGTGGATCTACACCTGACATCTAATGTAATGATACCAAGTACAAGAGCATATCTAGTCGATAATACTACGATAACTTTATGAATACTACTATGATCTATATTTTTTAGCATTACAAAATCTTTTTTAATTTTTAAAAATGTATATTATATTTATAAACTCAGGATTTATGTCCCTGGACACACGAGAACTTAAATTATGACCAATGTATAATCCTATAACTACTTGGTATCGGATCAATACCCAAATGTGTGGTATCATCAAAAACTAATGTAAAGCATCCAAACAACAGAGGAATAAGTGTTTATTACATTTTAACATAAGAGTAGATGGAACATGTTGAAACAGAAATTAACCAGGTATTAACAGTAAATGAACAAGTAGATTAATTATTCATTTTCTACCACTTGTCCTTAATAATTTTGACAAAATTATAGAATGGAAAATGACACAATATTTTACTGCATACGTCAAAATGGACAAAATTGTTCTTGGATTGCAATAAGAAAAATGTCTAATGTACCGTCAGATATGTTGTTAAAATAAAGCCAATAATGCCATTTTTTGTGGTCTTGTTTATTCAAAAAAGTATCAAAATACATTTTGGTACCTGTACAAAAATATTTGTATTGGGACAACCATACTGTATACATGTATGTACACACACATATACATTCTGTATATATATACACATATACATTCTGTATATATACACACACATATACATGCATACAGTCGTGGTCAAAGGTTTACATACACTTGTAAAGAACATAATGTCATGGCTAAGGCTGCAACAAATAATCCATTAAATCGATTAAAATCGATTATAAAAATAGTTGGCGATTAATTTAGTCATCGATTCGTTGGATGTATGCAATGCACTTGCGCGGAAGCATTTTTTGTTTCCCCCCTAAACCTTTATTTATAAACTGCAACATTTACAAACACCTGAAAAACAATAAGCAAAAAGAGTACAAAATCAGGGCCAGGGCGGCGCTGAGGCTACATTTCATGTGGTGGCAGTGAGCCAGCCAATGATGTGACATGTGCAGCTCACGTGACCACGCCGTCTCCTTTGCTGGAAACATTCGAAAAATGGCAGAGTGAAACAGTATGGATAGTTCAGCAGAGAAACATCTCGAGGTTGTGGCTTCAATTGAGAAAAGTGTACGACCTAAGTCGTCAAAAGTCTCGGAACAGTTTAAAGACTTCAAAGTAGACATTTCCTGCAAAACGTGCACCATTGACCTCGGGTGGCACGGAAGGACAACATTGCTTCAGGAGCACCTGAAGAGACGACTAAAGCGCTACATACAACAAGAATGGGAAAGAATTCCACTTTCAAAGCTTCAACAATTCCTCAGTTCCCAAACGTTTATTGAGTGTTGTTAAAAGAAAAGGTGATGAAATACAGTGGTGAACATGCCCTTTCCCAACTACTTTGGCACATGTTGCAGCCATGAAATTCTAAGTAAATTTTTATTTGCAAAAAAATATATAAAGTTTATGAGTTTGAACATCAAATATCTTGTCTTTGTAGTGCATTCAATTGAATATGGGTTGAAAAGGATTTGCAAATCATTTTATTCCATTTATAAATACATCTAACACAATTTCCCAACTCATATGGAAA
Organism: Nerophis ophidion; assembly: GCF_033978795.1. Classification (NCBI taxonomy): domain Eukaryota; kingdom Metazoa; phylum Chordata; class Actinopteri; order Syngnathiformes; family Syngnathidae; genus Nerophis; species Nerophis ophidion. The sequence continues at coordinate 41,876,093 of NC_084614.1, forward strand.
CAGGGTTTGTATATCACACAACCTGAGTCAGATCCCTTTTACATATAGTATATGAGTCACAACTCTTACCACTGGCCACTTGGATGAATGACACATATGTAGAAGTACAGATAATAGACCTGCTGAGAACAGCACTGATGCAAAAGACAAGAGAGATGTCAAGCTAAATGTGTAACTGTGAAGCTTTAATTTCTTCTGATTTAACAACGGATGCAAAAAGTTTAGGCGCTTAGTCATAACACGCTGGTAGAGAATGTGACAATTCTACTTAATCTGGAGTTGGTAAGCAATACCCCACGTGCAGTAGGAAATGGCATGTCTGCGAGGAAAGCATGCAGGGATAACAAATAACTATGACGAATTAGCGTTGGCTGAGTGTGTACTTAGCACTTGCCCCTTTGCCAACAATATTTGGCAAAGGCTATCCTAGGAGGTTATTTTAGCATGTGCGCCATTGAGCATTTATGAATAAATATTTGAGAGTGGGGTTATGATGACAGTGCACAAATATGCGGGTGTGAGTGCATAGCAGGAGCAATGACGTAACTGGCTGAAAGCTTCAATGGGGGCAGTGGTAGCTGGAGCCACGAGTTGTGGCACTCAGTCAATGAAGCCAATGTTGGCGAGGGCTTCCCAGTGGTGACGGTTGATGACAGCTGTCACGAAGTTGCTGTGGGTTGACGGGGATGTGGGTGGGAGGGTGCACAGGGTCTGGAGTGGTAACTGTTTGAACTCGTCCTATCAGCTCGGCAACAGTGTTGAGGCATGTCTCGCGAGGCCTCCTCCTCCTCCCCGACATATGCTAGCATCGTTTCTCCTTGAGGCCCAGACTGAGCCAAGTAACACCCGCTTCTCTCAGCATCAACACCCCGGCACACTCATACAAGCGGGCACTGCTGCAGGCGGCAAAACTAACAAATCATGAGCATCTGCCTCTCAATCAGAGAGTATAATCAGTGCATGACACAGTGATAGGAAAGTCTACACTATAAACACTATCTGACCACACACAACTAACATGTGGACCAAAGCACAACCTAAGGTGTGGTCTTATTCCCACGCACAATCATCTCTCTTGTTCCCCGATTCCACATGATGCAGAACGCTTGAACGCTGGTCTCCAGTGTGTTTGTGTGTGTGTGTGTAAGTGTGTGTGTGTGCGTGTGTGTGTGTGTGTGTGTGCGACTTCATACAGTCAGTCGCCTTACCTGTCCAAGATGTCCAGGCTGGACGTTGCCGTGGCTCCCAGCAGTCCGAGCGACGCACTCCCCACTGCTGCGGCAGCCCCGCTGCCTGCCTCCATGATACTGACTCACCGCAATGTTGAGGCTGCCAGGGGTGCAAAAAGAGAGAGAGAGAGAGTTAGGGAGAGTGAAGGTGGGAGGGGAAGGAGAGTAGAGGTAGACCAAGAGGGAAAAAAAGGCAGATGGGATTAAATAAATCACATCGATAGGATGAAAGAGGGAGGATGACGATGGTGATTGGATGTTTGGGATCGTGACAAGAAAAAAAATGAGCAGTGGGGGGGGGATCTTCTTTGCAGAGCACAATATAAAACCAGTGTTTGCATACATCAATTTGTTGCAGACTGCCATGAAAACATTTGGACCTCCACAATCAGGCAATCTTGCTCATAAACATATTAGTTATGATGGGACAGTTTTGGGGAGTACATTTTGTTGTTACAACTTTGTACAGTAGGTGGCATTGGAACTCTGCTTCTAAACACACAGGAATTAAATCAGTGATTAGTCTTACAGATAGGCAGACAGCAGGCTTGGGCGATTCAAGCTTTTTGTGGCAGATGATTTTTTTTTTAAATCTAAAATCTATTTCCTTTGTTCCGGCATACTTTATGTCACCAGACACTTCCCTAGCTTCCGCCCTAACCCTTTTTTCCTTGGCGGAGATTCAACACACCTAACAAAACATGGCTAACGCTAATGAGGGTGAGACATTTGTTCCAAATAAAAGAAAGGTGTTGTAGATTAGATTTTAGTAGTTTAGTTTAGTAGTTTATGGGTTGGGCTCTCTGGGCGGCAAGGGCCGCACTCTGGCTCCCGCGCACGCTGGGGGTCAAATATATTGTACATACAGTACAAACACACATATACTCACACACACACACCATTCTTCATACATACAGACCTACATACATAGGCACCTACGCTCCCATATACATACACAAATACAGTACATACCTACATACTCCAAGTCCGTCCATCTAGACGCACATTCACGGTACAAACATTCATATACTGTACATATACATTCACTGTACAAACAAACATACATATACTGTACATATACATTTACTGTACAAACATTCATATATACATTCTGTTCATATGCAAGTACATATACATACATACACTCATGCACATAATCACGTTTCATCAAACATATATCAACGTTGTTGCCCTAGGGTAAACTGGGTAACACAAGGCATATTGACAAAGCTTAACCCATTGTTACTATAACAATCTACAAGATTAATATAGGTTGCCTCTCTCTCTTCCCCTCCATCTTTCGGTATTCCTTTTTTTATTTTTTCATTATCTCTCCAGCTATCATTATGTATACGTATTGTTGCATTTGAACAACTGTATTGTTGAAAATAGAGGTAAACTATTGGTATTGTTCATGATCAATAGCGCTTTTTCTATTGGTATTTGTATTGCTCCAGTTTTGGGTGTAAAAATGCTCATTGTCATTTCTATGTTATTATTTATTTCACTAACTGCTTATTTGCTATCACTTTTACAATCATATTTGTATGTGCTGGTGTTGTTCTATTGTTGTTGTTGTTTTTGTTGTTATTGTTGTGTTTGCTGTTGTTGTTTTTCTCTCTGTCTAATCCCCCTCTTATCCCCACAATTTCCCCCTCTGTCTTCCTTTTTTTCTCTTTTCTATCCCCTCCTGCTCCGGCCCGGCTGCACCAAATGATAATATAAATACATTTAATAAAGTCAAATTCAAATAAGGCTACAAGAGAAGTATCCTACACTTCTCTTTTGTAAAGTAAATCTGAACAGCCGATATGGGCATCTACATCAACTACAGATGCTGGTCATATTATTAGAATATCATGAAAAAGTTGATTTATTTCATTAATTCCATTTAGAAAGTCAAACTTGTAGAATGTATACATTCATTCCAAACAGACTGATACATTTCAAGTGTTTTTTGCCAAAAAGGAGATGATTATAGCTGACAACTAATGAAAACCCTAAATTCAACATCTTAGAAAATTAGAATATGGTGAAAAGGTCAGATATTGGGCCCTGCAATGGGGTGGCGACTTGTCCAGGGTGTACCCCGCCTTCCGCCCGATTGTAGCTGAGATAGGCGCCAGCGCCCCCCGCGACCCCAAAAGGGAATAAGCGGTAGAAAATGGATGGATGGATGGGTCAGATATTGAAGACACCTGGTGCCACACTCTAATTAGCTAACTAACACAAAACACCTGGAAAAGCCTTTAAATGGTCTCTCGTTTTGATTCTGTATGACACACAATCATGGGGAAGACTGCTGACTTGACAACTGTCCAAAAGATGACCATTGATACTTTAAAGAAGGAGGGCAAGACACAAAAGGTCATTGCCAAAGAGGTTGGATGTTCCCAGAGCTCTGTGTCCAAGCACATTAATAGAGAGGCAAAGGGAAGACAAAGATGTGATAGGAAAAAAGTGCACAAGGAAGAGTGATAACCGCGCCCTGGAGAGGATTGTCAAACAAAACCGATTCAGAAATGTGGGGGAGATCCACAAAGAGTGGACTGCAGCTGGAGTCAGTGCTTCAAGAACCACCACGCACCGACGTATGCAAGATATGGGCTTCAGCTGTCGCATTCTTTGTGTAAAGCCACTCTTGAATAAGAGACAACGTCAAAAGCGTCTCGCCTGGGCTCAAGACAAAAAGGACTGGACTGCTGCTGAGTGGTCCAAAGTTATGTTTTCAGATTAAAGTAAATTTTGTATCTCCTTTGGAAATCAAGGTCCCAGAGTCTGGAGGAAGACAGGAGAGGCACAGAATCCACGTTGCCTGAAGTCCAGTGTCAAATTTCCACAATCGGTAATGGTCTGGGGTGCCATGTCATCTGCTGGTGTTGGTCCACTGTGTTTCCTGAGGTCTAGGGTCAAAGCAGCAGTCTACCAGGAAGTTTTAGAACACTTTATGTTGCCTGCCGCGGACCAATTTTATGGAGGTGAAGATTTCATTTTCCAACATGACTTGGCACCTGCACACAGTGCCAAATCTACCAGTACCTGGTTTAAGGACCATGGTATCCCTGTTCTTGATTGGCCTCCAAACTCACCTGACCTTAACCCCATCGAAAACCTATGGGGTATTGTGAAGCGGAAGATGCGAGATGCCAGACCAAACAATGCTGAAGAGCTGAAGGCCACTATTAAAGCAACCTGGGCTCTCATAACACCTGAGGAGTGCAACAGACTGGTCAACTCCATGCCACGCCGTATTGCTGCAGCAATTCAGGCAAAAGGAGCTGCAACTAAGTATTGATTGCCGTACATGTTGAAACTTTCCATGTTCATACTTTTCAGTTGGCCCACATTTCTAAAAAATATTTTTGGTACTAGTCGTAACTAATATTCTAATTTTCTGAGATACTGAATTTGGGATTTTCAGTCATTGTCAGTACTAATCATCAAAATTTAAAGAAATAAACATTTCAAATATATCACTATGTGTGTAATGAATTGATATAATATGTAAGTTTCACGTTCTGAATATAATTACTGAAATAAATCAACTTTTTCATAATATTCTAATAATATGAACAGCACCTGTATATGATTTGCCTGAGAAGCTGGACAGGACAACAAAAAAAAAGATTTTAGTAATTTAGATTTGCGGGCAACTCGAGTGGACCAAAGAATTGCATGCTGCAAAGTTAGTTTTAAAAAGGCAGCAGCACAACAAACTTATTCCAGCATCGGAAACTGAAAACCCCAGTCCAGTGAGGGAAATGCAACACCTTACAAGGCGAACGAGACAGCAACAACAACAAAATCTAATTAAAAAGCATCTTACTGTGGTGAAATCATTTACACAAGGTACCATGTATGATGAGAAAGAAGCCCAATTGGGAACCATCACAAACACAGTCGCTCTGTACGTTGCCAAGGTGTGGAGCACTCACTAAAACGAAACTCAAAAAGTTAACTTAATGTTTTACTTTATTATTTTTTGCATGCAATGTGCAATGCTACATTTTTATTTACAGAAGTATTAAGTTTGCAATTTATTAATCTCATTGTTGGAGATAATCATTTATTTGCAAGCCATGTTTAATGCTACGTTTATGTTGACAAAAGTAGTTTGTGCAAGACAGAATTATTGCCTCCCAGAGGAAGCTCTTGATTTAGTTATTTATTTAATAATAATGTAGTCTAAAAAATCAACAATATACAAATTAATATTTTGCTAAGAATAATATGCAGTCTATACAGTGTCATTGCAAACTACTACTTTTTAATAAATTAAATAAAATATTGTTTTTAAATTATCTCTGTCATTTGTTTTCATTGATTTATTTTAAAATTCGGATTACATTTTTTTTTATAAAATCGCAAATAAAAATTTTTTGTGAAAAAAATCGCAATTTTATTTTTAGGCCGTATCACTCAAGCCTAGCGGACACTGTAAAAAAAATCGATTAAAATCAATTAATCATGCAGCCTATAATATGACGTAGACACTTTGATGCTTAAAGTTCTTGCCCGGATACAGTCAGGCATGCGAGATGTGTTTGCTAAGTGTAAAATTGAGCTGCATTTTTGAATTTAAGAAATTGCTGCTCTAAATGTGTCCCCTGGATGTCACAATAGCAATTCTGTTAGGAAAACAAATAGTCGGGGCAAGCAAATATAAAAAGCAAGAGGTAGGTAAAGCAGGGCTGCGACTCCTTACCCTCGATTCAACGTAAAACAAAGAGGAGTAATATAAACAATTGGTAACCCCACTTTTAATGGGTCAGTATAGCTCGGTTGGTAGAGTGGCCGTGCCAGCAACAGGTTTGATCCCGCTTCCGCCATCCTAGTCACTGCCATTGTGTCCTTGGGCAAGCCACTTTACCCACCTGCTCCCAGTGCCACCCACACTGGTTTAAATGTAACTTAGATATTGGGTTTCACTATGTAAAAGCGCTTTGAGTCACTAGAGAAAGGCGCTATATAAATATAATTTACAATTCACTTAAAATGCTGCATGAGACACTGCACATTGATGTAGTTCTGTTAAAATTAATGTCTTCTGTGCAAATTTAAAGAAAATGACCAGTGTAAATGACAAATGAGGTAATTGATGCATAGAAAAAGTTTTTATTAATGCTTTATTGAGTTTTTTGTTCAATATTAGAATGGCTGTGACTTCAAGTTTTATAGCTTTGTAGATAGACTTAGTCTAAGTTAATTGTGTTTTCACGGTGTTTTTGAAACTGCATCAATTTTTCCTTCAGAACTTTCAACTAACTTGAAGTGTTTTGTCAAAAGGATTATTTGTGATATGTACACTTTCAGAATTTGTGATTTTTTTCTACTTTGGACCGAAAGTTTTCATGTGACCTTGTACGAAGTTGTCGTAGTTGTATTTTTGAGTTACTATGACATGATTCTACCCGTCCGGCCCAGTTGGGAATAGATTTTCCTCTATGCGGCCCCTAAGCTACAATGAGTTTGACACCCCTGGTCTACATAGTACAAAGATGGCGTCAACGTGGTTGTCACAGCGCATGGCCGTATTTGCCAACAAGAGTCTTCAATAAAGATAAAAGTTCAAGTTAAAGTACTACTGATAGTCACACCCACTAGGTGTGGTAAAATTACCCTCTGCATTTAACCCATCCACTTGTTCCACCTCTTGCGAAGATGAGGGGAGCAGTGAGCAGCAGTGGTAGCTGCGCTGAGGAATCATTTTGGTTATTTAACCCCCAATTCCAACCTTTAAGTACCAAGCAGGGAGGTAATGGGTCCAATTTTTATAGGTATGACTTTGGAATGACTCGGCCGGGGTTTGAACTCACAACCTACCAATCTCAGGGCGGACACTCTAACCCAGGGGTCACCAACGCAGTGCCCGCGGGCACCAGGTCGCCCGTAAGGACCCGATGAGTCGCCCGCTGGCCTGTTCTAAAAATAGCTCAAATTGCAGCACTTACCAGTGAGCTGCCTCTATTTTTAAAATTTTATTTATTTACTAGCAAGCTGGTCACGCTTTGCTCGACATTTTTAATTCTAAGAGAGACAAAACTCAAATAGAATTTGAAAATCCAAGAAAATATTTTAAAGACTTGGTTTTCACTTGTGTAAATAAATTCATCTATTTTTTTACTTTGCTTCTTATAACTTTCAGAAAGACAATTTTAGAGGAAAAATACAACCTTAAAAATGATTTTAGGATTTTTAAACACATATACCTTTTTACCTTTTAAATTCCTTCCTCTTCTTTCCTGACAATTTAAATCAATGTTTAAGTAAATTAATTTTTTTTATTATAAAGAATAATAAATACATTTTAATTTAATTCTTCATTTTAGCTTCTGTTTTTTCGACGAAGAATATTTATGAAATATTTCTTCGAACTTATTATGATTAAAATTCAAAAAAATGATTCTGGCAAATCTAGAAAAATCTTTACAATCAAATTTCAATCTTATTTCAAAGTCTTTTCAATTATTTTAAAATGTTTGCTCTGGAAAATCTAGAAGAAATTATGATTTGTCTTTGTTAGAAATATAGCTTGGTCCAATTTGTTATATATTCTAACAAAGTGCAGATTGGATTTTAACCTATTTAAAACATTTCATCCAAATTCTAAAATTAATCTCAATCAGGAAATATTACTGATGATGTTCCATAAATTCTTTTTTTAATTTTTTCAAAAAGATTCGAATTAGCTAGTTTTTTTTTCTTTTTTTCGGTTGAATTTTGAATTTTAAAGAGTCGAAATTGAAGATAAACTATGTTTCAAAATTACATTTTCATTTTTTTCCTGTTTTCTCCTCTTTTAAACCGTTCATTTAAGTGTTTTTTTCATCATTTATTACATAAACCTTAAACCTTCCGTAAAATGAAAAAAAAAATGTACGACGGAATGACAGACAGAAATACCCTTTTTTTAAAAAAATTTGTATAGATTTATCTATTAAAGGTAAATTGAGCAGATTGGCTATTTCTGGCAATTTATTTAAGTGTGTATCAAACTGGTAGCGCTTCGCATTAATCAGTACTCAAGAAGTAGCTCTTGGTTTCAAAAAGGTTGGTGACCCCTGCTCTAACCACAAGGCCACTGAGCAGGCTTAAGTTGTGTGGTCCTCTGTATTTTTTTAAATTTCAATTTTTATTTATTGTTTTAATTGGTTTTACCATTTAAAATTGTTTTTAATCATATTTATTTTTTTATTTTTTTTATATTGGTTTTATTTTTTTTATCCAGTTATTGGTGGAGCTAAGGATAATATTTGAATATTGTTTTTAATATTGTTGTGCAGCACTTTCGAAACATTTATGTTGTTTAAATGTGCTACACAAATAAAAAGGATTGGATTGGGTTGAAAGTGATGTTGCATCAATTTTCAGCACATCAGCACTAAGTCCGCACCAAAGAAGGATGCCTGCTGTCTTAAAAAAATTAACCAGTGTTTAATATAGTTACATATATGCTGATTTGGCGCTTCTGGTTTTCCTTTGCTCAAAAATAATTATATATGTACGGCAGTGTAATAATGGATTAATAATGGATTAGATTTATATAGCGCTTTTCTAGACACTCAAAGCGCTTTACATAGAACAGAGAACCCATCATTCATTCCCTCCACATTCACATATTAATGGTGGTAAACTCCATTTGCAGTCATAGCTCCCTGGGGTAGACTGACGGAAGCGTGACTGTCAATTTGTGCCAACGGCCCCTCCAACTACCACCAAACTTTCATACAGTCAACATTTCAAACATTCATACATTAGTGTGAGTGGCAATGAGAGATAGGTGGGTGAAGTGTCTTGCCCAAAGACTCAACGGCTGTGTCTGGGATGGCGGAAGCTGAAATCAAACTTGGAACCCTCGAGTTGCTGGAAAGACGCTCTACGGCAGACCTGGGCAATTATTTTGACTCGGGGGCTAAATTCAGAGAAAAAGATGTGTCTGGGGGCCGGTATATCTATTTTTAGAATTATTGAATGCTAAAAATGTTATGACAGACTGCTTTAAAAACAGAATCGAATTTTAGTTTTTTCTGTGAAGGATAAAACCCTAAAAATTGAGAACATATGAACGTCACACCCCCTCTCCATCCCCACATTTTACAATCAAGCCAAATGCAACAAACACAGCGACATATGAAAGCAAATGGTAAAAAAAACAAAAAAACATCTACAATCTGATATATCACTAAGCTTTAAAACAGGGGTCCCCAAACTTTTTGACCTGGGTGCAGCATTGGGTTAAAACAATTTGGCCGGGGTCCAGGTTGTTTACATATATATATATAAATATATATAAATATATCATCGATTGGAAAATGCATTTTAAGACAATGTGATTTGCCCGAGCGGCTAGGGGACCTTGAGAGTAACAAGCAACAAGCGGTAGAAAATGGATTAGAAAGGTCAGATTAAAAAAATAAATAAATCAATAAAAATAACCTGCGACTTCCCGCGGGCCACATCTCGAAAGCAGGGGTCCCCAAACTACGGCCCGCGGGCCAGATCTCTGCTTTAGAACTTTCTTGTAAAAATCTCCTTCCACGTCTGTCCCTGACACCCGCATTCAGGCTCTGGAAACACTCCCCGCTCAAACTGTTTGGTCTGACCTGCTGTGATGTAGATTACCATAGTGACTAGTAGGGTTGTATGGTGTACGGGTATTAGTATAGTACAGCGATAATCATATTCGGTACCATACCGGCTCTGAAAAGTACCAGTCCGCCACACCCCAAGATTTTTTGTTAAAATAAAGCCAATAATGCAATTTTTTCTGGTCCCCTTTATTTAGAAAAGCATCAAAAAGTACCGAAAAGTATCAAAATAATATTGGTATCAGGACAACACTAGCCACTAAAATATCATGCAAAAGTGCAACTATACTTTGTATAGTTGAAGACTTACGGTCATTAGAAAACATCACTGCACATCATAATGGCAGCTACAGTTTCCATCTTAAAGATCTAAAAAATAATTTGGGAATGCCCGGCGGGCCAGATTGAAAAGCTTAACCGACCACATGTGGCCCCCGGACCTTAATTTGCCCAAGCCTGCTCTACGGACTGAGCCACCCCATCCCAGTGTAAGTGTGGCGTAACTCCGCTTCCCAAAAAACTTCCATCCATCCATCCATTTTCTACACTCACATTCACACACTAGGGCCAATTTAGTGTTGCCAATCAACCTATCCCCAGGTGCATGTCTTTGGAAGTGGGAGGAAGCCGGAGTACCCGAAGGGAACCCACGCATTCACGGGGAGAACATGCAAACTCCATACAGAAAGATCCCGAGCCTGGGATTGAACCAATGACTGCAGGACCTTCGTATTGTGAGGCAGACACACTAACCCCTCTGTCACCGTGAAGCCTCCAAAAAACTTAATATGCGCCTAATTTTTCCGAGAATAGGACGTAACAGAAATTATGTCTGACGCACTTTAGCCATTGTGTTGCTATATATAGCAAGTAAAGGTAAATAATAAAAATGAAAGAGAGGTGTATCTTGCATTGTGATGCAAAATACAGTAATCAAATACGAGCGTCCACTAAAGTATTTGGCATGCGAGTGTCATGATCCACGTCTTGGATCATGGCATATTCTGGTTTTGGTTCTGTTTATCACATTCTGTCTTGTATTTGTCTTCCTCAGTTCTTTGTGGCACTTCCTGGTTTTGTTTCCATTGTCATAGTTACTCACTTAGTGTCACCTGTCTCTGCTTTGATCACGCGCACCCGCCCTTGATTATTTATCTCCCTACATATGCCCGCCTCTGTTGACATTCAGTCTTGGACTCTTGTTTGCTCCCCCGCAACAGATGACGTCACATTCCAGCATTGTGGTAACTATTAGCACTCGATTAGCTTCCACGCTATTTTGTTTGTTCTTTTCCCTAGTTCTCACGCTAGCGCTTTCTGTTCTTCCTAGCTTCCACGCTAGTTCTGTTGTTTTGTTTGTTAGTGCCTTCATGCAAAGTGTTTTGTTCTTAGTTTGCTTTATTATATAATTAAATTCTTATCCCTACCCTCACGCTGTGTTCCATCTTCCGCTGCACCCACGAGAGAACAACTCGTCACCACAATGCCACCGAGACGTCACAGCGAGTGAGAGCCGAAAACCTCCAGAAGCGTGCATAACTCAACAATTATCATTTCTATAAGTGCTGAGAAAACACTGTTTCAAGACAATCCTCTGTTGTTTGGCAACACTTTGAACGCAACACTTTGAACACAACTGCTTTACTTATTTTACCGGGAAGGCAAAATGTGGCCTGGAGGGCATTTAATGGGCCCGTGGCACATTGTAGAAATACAATAAAGAAAATAAAAAAAACAGCAAAAAGGCATAAGGTAATGAGAAAAAGCTGACATGTTGATACAGTTAAAAACAAAACGATGTGTCTTGTTGATACAGTTGAAAACAAAACAATCTGTCTTTCAATATGTTTAAGCTAGGGCTGGGCGGTAAGGCCTTTTTTTAATATCTCAATATTTTTAGGCCATATCGCGATACACGATATATATCTCGATATTTTGCCTTAGCCTTGAATTAACACTTGATACATATAATCAGTACGATGATTCTGTGTCAACATTAAAACATTCTTGTTCATACTGCATTAATATATGCTCATTTTAAACTTTCATACAGAGAGGGAAATTACAACTAAGTCAATAGACCAAAACTGTATTTATTAAACAGTTATTAAGCAGTGGCACAAACATTCATGTCATTTCAAAACAGAAAGTGTAAGACTGTCAGAGACATTTTAAAACAAGCTATTAGTGCACTTTTGTGCAGAATGTCACTAAAATGACATATCAAAACACTAAATTGAAGTGCACTTTTTGTACAGAACGCCACTACAATAGTTTAAAACAAATAGAGTGCACTTTTGTGCATGATGTCACACAAGATATTTCAATAAGTGTCAAATAAAAATTAGCTGCATAATAGGAAATCAAATAGTGTTCGTCCTTCGCTATGTGGTAGGTTACTGCAGGCATTATCTTCTTTTGTTGTTGACCTTTTTTTTCATACGGTGTTGATCTGGAAATGTTTGCCTCGACATTTTGATGGTGTGGTCGTGTGGCCCTGAATGGGGATGTTGACATGCAGAGTACGCACTCTTCATCCTCTAGCAGGTGACTTTTCAAATGATGCTGCATATTAGCAGTAATGCTACTTTTTGTAGCAACGCTTTTGCCCCACACTTGACAAATTACGGTTGTCTGGTCGATATAATCCCACTTGAAAATAAACCACCGCCAGACGATGGACCCCCTGCTGTTTTTCTTGGGAATTCTTTCTTCATTTGTTACCAGATTCGCACCTTCTTTCTCTCGTATTACCACCCGCCGTGGTGCGGGTGGCCATATAAACAACTTTAACACAGTTACAAATATTCGCCACACTGTGAACCCACGCCAAACAAGAATGACAAAACACATTTCGGGAGAACGTCCGCACCTTAACACAATATAAACACAACAGTACAAATACCCAGAATCCCTTGCAGCACTAACTCTTCCGGGACGCTACATAATACACCCACTGCAACCCCCACCTCAACCCTGCCCCCCAATCACGCCCACCTTAACCTCCTCATGCTCTCTCAGGGAGAACATGTCCCTAATTCCAAGCTGCTGTTTTGAGGTATGATAAAAAAAAAATGCACTTTGTGACTTCAATAATAAATATGGCAGTGCCATGTTGGCATTTCTTTTCAAAACTTGAGTTGATTTATTTTGGAAAACCTTGTTACATTGTTTAACGCATCCAGCGGGGCATCACAACAAAATTAGGCATAATCATGTGTTAATTCCACGACTGTATATATCAGTATCGGTTGATATCGGAATCGGTAATTAAGAGTTGGACAGTATCGGAATATCGGATATCGGCAAAAAAGCCATTATCGGACATCTCAAATTTTATTTCAATATTTATTTTATTTTATTTTTAACCTTTTCTTTGTCAGTAAGAACATAACTTACTGGTGCTTCATTATGTTTCTGGTCCAATCAGCAGATTATGCCATTTTGTTTTGACAGAATGTCAAAATTGGCAACTAAATGTACTAATGTTACTGCATAAGTGAGAATTTGCAGCTGAGATAGGCTCTAGCGCCCCCCCGCGACCCTAAAAGGGACAAGCGGTAGAAAATGGATGGATGGAAGTGAGATTTAAACTGTAGACAAAACATTGCTAAATAACAATTCCACACACTGAAGCAACCATTTTGCCAGCACTAATTGGTTTTATCCAAACAGGCAAAGAGGCATGGTTAGGGGGCCTACTTTTAGAATAATGTTGAAATGCTAAAAATGGGATCTTTTATAGGAACCGCACTGCTGTGTACTGAGAAAATTAAACGAGTGTAAAGGTAAATGAAGTTGCCGGAAATAGCTGAATTGTAACTATCGCTTATGAGAAAAGCCAATTTAATTCCTGCTCCCTGTTGAAAATCCTTAAATAAAAACAATAAAAATCAAGGGTGCACGCTTATCAGGTGGATAATTGTCAAGCAGATAAGAAGAATTATGTCAAACCGATGAACCTGATAACACTCAAAGATCAGATTAAAGAAATCTGAAAAAAATGCTCCAATGGGGCGAGATGACTTGTGCTGTGCTGTGCTGTGCTGTAGGTGAGTAAGGGTGAGCAAATGAAGCACTCCTTTTCTCCTACCTATGCTGTGCTGTAAACGACTGTAGTAAACGTTACAGTAAACAAACATGGCGTCGATTGTGTGAGACTTCTTTACTGTTTCACAGGAAGACCTTTCCCATGCTATTTACACTAAATGTTTCACAATCACTCAGCAAAACGGAAAAAACCAGAGCTTCAACACATAAAACCTTATCAGCCACCAGTAACGCCAGCATCGCTGAGGCAGTGTTTTGAAACCCTACAAACACGCCTACGCAGCTGCAAAGAAAGATGAAAACAAACAACAGGTAAATCAACATTTGAAAATGATCAGGTATAGATAATCGGTTATCAGTGTCGGTCTTAAAAAAAAAAATACAACGTGCATCTCTAATAATAAAAATACAAACATTTTTTTCATCGTATAAAACATTTTTTAAATTAGAAAACATTTATATTTATCGCATCATCAAAAAATACACATTTCATATAATAATGAAATAAATGATAAACCAGTTTAAAGTATCAAATTATATACAGTATAATAGTTTAAACTCTTATTAGGTTAATTACACAGAATTACGTGCCAGGAATTTGCAGAGGAAGGCCTGGGCCAATAACAAATTTTGCTGGACAGTATATTGACCTACAAATTATTGCTGATAAACAATATTGCCATTATTTTATTGGGACCAAATGAACCACTTATGTAATGATAATACAAAATAATGATGCATGTACATCCTCTCAAATGCAATGGACGTGTAATGGACATTGCACAATACAGAGCATCAATTGAAAAATAGAGCAAAACGATACAGTATGACAAAAAATATGTTATTAAATATGGTGTAAAGAGTTATCGATACAACGATAGATCAATTTGTAATCCTAAATTTCATGTATATCGATCTGTACACGGCAAGTTTGTCTACTGGATGATAAGTATCAATTCAAGATCATTTAAAAAGGGAATTGATTGATTTTATCTGTACTAAAAAAGGAAAACACTGGATTTAACAATGTCACCAACTTTATATGAAGTTTAAAGTACCAGGATAGTGGAAAAATGTGTTTACTTTATATGCTTAATTGTGTTTGATTGTATCCCTTTGGGCGGGGCTGTAAAACGATATCAATACAAATTGAGATAATCTCAATCGATATCAATATAAAATGTGCTCGATAAAATATTTGATATAAACCATATACCATTAAGTCACACGCCCTGCGATGAGGTGGCGACTTGTCCAGGGTGTACACCGCCTTCCGCCCGATTGTAGCTGAGATAGGCGCCAGCGCCCCCCGCGACCCCAAAAGGGAATAAGCAGTAGAAAATGGATGGATGGCATTAAGTCACACGCGCTTTGGGAACACAATAAACAGCAAACAGGAAGTTTCACTAAGCAATGAGAGTGACACGCTAATAGCCAATCACGGAACAGTATCAACTAGGACGGCGTGGCACAGTGGGAGAGTGGCCGTGCGCAACCCGAGGGTCCCTAGTTCAAGCCCCGCCTAGTACCAACCTCGTCACGTCCGTTGTGTCCTGAGCAAGACACTTCACCCTTGCTCCTGATGGGTGCTGGTTAGCGCCTTGCATGGCAGCTCCCTCCATCAGTGTGTGAATGTGTGTGTGAATGGGTACATGTGGAAGCAGTGTCAAAGCGCTTTGAGTACCTTGAAGGTAGAAAAGCGCTATACAAGTACAACCCGTTTAACTACAAGGTGTTACACCTTAAAGGGGAACATTATCACAATTTCAAAAGGGTTATAAACAATAAAAATCAGTTCACAGTGGCTTGTTGTATTTTTTGAAGTTTTTTTCAAAATTTTACCGGTCCCGGAATATCCCTAAATAAAGCTTTAAAGTGCCTTATTTTCGCTATCTTCGAAACCACTATCCATTTCCCTGTGACGTCATACAGGGCTGCCAATACAAACAACATGGCGGTTACCACAGCAAGCTATAGCGACATTAGCTGGGATTCAGACTCGGATTTCAGCGCCTTAAGCGATTCAACAGATTACGCATGTTTTTAAACAGATGGTCGGAGTATGGAGGCAGATAGCGAAAACAAAATTGAAGAAGAAATTTAAGCTATTGAGCGAATAGCTATTGACGCTATTCGGCCATAGCGTGGGTGTACCTAATGAAGTGGCCCATAGCATGGCTGCCTTAGCATCGCCGGTAAAATGTGCAGACCAAACGATCAGGACTTTCGCATCTTGTGACACTGGAGCAACTTAAATCCGTCGATTGGTAAGTGTTTGTTTCGCATTAAATGTGGGTATCTAGTTTCAAATGTACATACAGCTAGCGTAAATAACATGTTAGCATCGATTAGCGTAGCATGTTAGCATCTAAAAGCTGGCAGTCATGCCGTGATCAAATATGTCTGATTAGCAAATAAGTCAACAACATCAACAAAACTCACGTTTGTGATTTCGTTGACTTAATTGTTGCAAATGCATCTGCAGGTTATCCATACATCTCTGTGCCATGTCTGTCTTAGCATCGCCGGTCAAATGTGAAGACACTCTGGTACATTCAATGGGGGTCTGGCGGCAGATTTCTTGCCAGTGGTGCAACTTGAATCCCTCCCTGTTAGTGTTGTTACACCCTCCGACAACACACCGACGAGGCATGATGTCTCCAAAGTTCCAAAAAATAGTCGAAAAAACGGAAAATAACAGAACCAAGACCCGGTGTTTTGTTGTATTGTAAGGTAGCATGAAGGAGAGAGACGGACAACGACGTGCAGTGTTTACTTCCTTTACTTAGAACTCTTCTTCGTTGGTACATACAACAGGTAGTCTGTATTTTTTTACACGCTACTGCCACCTATCGGAACGATATGTAACTACACTTAGTATGACTATACCACATATCCCGCTTTTTAAGAACAGCATTCCTGCAATAAACCATATTTTGAATGAGCAATTCAAGTAAACAGTACTGACTTGTAAACCATTAGACTACTAACTAAAATGGTCTTTCAAAGCATATGAAATAATGTTAGGGATATTGCATATAAACAATTAACCAAAAGTGCATTTACAACTGTGTACTTTAAATAGCTTTTCAGAATGTCAGTGCAATTTCCACAAATTGTTTTGTAACAAATTAACAATACGTTAACCAACAGTCAAACAAGACTTTTCTCAAATCTCAACTCTTTCTTTTTCTCACCTTATACAAAATATATTTATAGGTTTCTTCAATACTTTCAATACCTATTTCAATACCAATTGGTTTTCTTCTTTTGTTGCTAATACAACCAAACCTGTGAAAGTGCAACAGTAAAATTTTAAGGTGAAAATGTGAAATGTAACAATCATTAACAATCTTTTACACACCCAACTTGCCCCTCTAAAAAAACTCAGGGTACATAGTCCTCATGCCAAGCAGGAGGGTGAATCCGTCTGCGACCCCGCTGGGGAATGGGAGACGCTCGAGCAGGCGGGGCAGCAGGAGGAGGCAGGGCAGCAGGAGAAGGCGTGTAAACATCCTCTGGCTGGACCACAGGCTGTGTGTGTGTAGCAGGGGCTGGGACAGACGCAGGTGACAGGTGCATGGCATTCCATACTCTACCATCAGACAGTTCATAGGTCGCAGGGCCTCTCTGAGCCACGACCAGGAAGGGCTGTGTGAATTTGAAGTGTCCCTTCTTTGTGATCCCAGGCTGCCTAACACGAACATAGGATCCACACCGGAATATAGGAGACTGTGCACCTCGACGCTCATCAGTATATCTTTTCACTTTGGCTTGCTTCAGCGCCACGGTGTGTTTCAAGGTGTCACGCCGAGCAGAGGCAGGAGGCGGCGGGAGACCTTTAATGTTCAGGTTTGTGCGGAAAGGACGGCCATGCAGAAGCTCAGCAGGAGATATTTGAGTCACTGCATGGGGAGTGGCACGGTATGTTAGAAGGAAATCAGTGACAAAGGGCTTTCAGGGTTTACCCTCAATGTCAGCTGTTTGGAGACAGTCTTTAAACACCCTGTTCCACCTCTCGACCTCTCCATTGCTCTGAGGATAGTAGACAGAACTGCGGCGGTGTGTAATGCCTTGGGCCGCTAAGTAAGCCTCAAACTCAGCAGATACAAAGGAGGAGCCGTTGTCAGTGACTAGCTCGAGGGGGTTACCCTCACGGCTGAAGACGGTGGACAGGAAGGTTATGACGGTACTGGATGTTACATCTGATGTGAAGGCCACTTCTGGCCATTTGCTATAATAGTCCACTAAAGTGATAGCAAAGCGGCAGTCAGGAGAAGCAGAGTGAAATGGACCCACTATGTCGATAGCGAGTTTTTCCCAGGCAGCATTGGGAAAGGCAACAGGTTGCAAAGGAGCAGCACGTGTCTTTGCTGTTTTGTCATGTTGGGAGCAGGTGGCACACGACTTGATGGCAGTCTCAACATCAGAGTCCATTCCAGGCCACCAGTAGAGTTCTCTCAGTCTCTGTTTGGTTCTGACTATACCTTGGTGAGTATTGTGAGCCAGGTGTATAAGTTGTGACTGAAGAGCTGAGGGAATCACCACACGGTGAGTGCCACGTACCAGGTAGCCATCCAGCTCAGCCAACTCAGTACGTACACGGTAATAAGGTAACAGGGCTGAGTCCAGGCCCTTAGGAGTGTGTGGCCACCGTTCGCGAATGTGCTTGGTGACCTGCTGTAAAACAGGACAGTCTGTGTAGGCAGTGCGTAACTGGTTAGCTGTAAGAGAGGTAAGGTCAACAGTCACTAGCGCTATAGTGTCTTCCTCCAACTCCAGTTGGTCAAGGACAGGCAGGGGTAGGCGTGACAGACAGTCCGCTACAACATTGTCACGGCCAGGTTTGTATTCCACGCTGTAGTTAAACCACATGAGGCGGGCAGACCACCTCGCTATCCTCATGCCTGATCTTCCGAAGCCTTTTGTGGATAGGAGAGTTGTCAGAGGGCTGTGATCCGTGCGCAGGGTAAAGTGTCTCCCCCACAGGTAAGTACGCCATCGCTCAGCTGCCCACACACAGGCTAGAGCCTCTTTTTCAATGATGGAGTAGTTTCGTTCACTGGGAGTAAGGGCTCTGGATGCAAAAGCAACAGTCAATTCGGCGTCCCCGTGCATTTGTGTAAGCACGGCGCCTATGCCGTAGTCACAGGCATCTGTAGTGACTAGTGTTGGGAGAGTGGGGTCGAACAGCGCAAGTGCCGGGCTTGTAGCAATCAGTTCTTTGAGTCGGGTAAAAGCCTGTTGTGCAGTATCAGACCATTGGAACAGTGCGTCCCCTCTCAGGAGAGCACGGAGAGGCTCCACCACAGAAGCATAGCCGGGGATGAACTTGGAATACCACCCGGTGAGGCCCAGGAAGGATTGGAGGGCGGTAGCATCCTCAGGAGCAGGAGCTTTCACAATAGCAGCAACTTGGTCTGGGTTAGGGCGGATACCAGAAGCAGAAACAACATGCCCTAAATAGAACAGTTCGGTTAATCTGAAAAGACACTTATCCATATTCAGCTTCAGGCCACTGCTGTGTAGGCGGTGCAGCACAGCCTTTAGCCTTCTGTCATGCAGCTCTGGGGTGTTGGCATACACTACAATGTCATCTAAGTAACACTGTACACCATTCAGGCCAGACTGGATCTGCGACATCATTCGCTGGAATGCACTAGGAGCCGAGGCAAGACCGAATGGAACCTTTGTAAAGCGACCCCCCACGCATCATGCCGACTTCTGTTGGTACCTTTTGGTGTGTAGTTAGCATCGCTTTAGCTCCAGCTACAGCATGTTCGATTTGACATGAAATTGTAATTGCTTTCTCCAAAGTCAGATTGTCCTCAAGCAGTAAACTTTCTCTTATCCTAGCATTGTTCGTTTTTTCAACAATCTGGTCCCTCATCATGTCTTCAGCAAGGGCGCCGAACTCGCACGTAGCAACGAGCTCACGCAGGGAAGCTGCAAACTCAGTAGTAGACTCACCGGTCCTCTGAGATCTCTGTCGGAACTTGTTTCTCTCCGCCACGACGTTGAGCTTCGGTACAAAGTACTTTTTTAATGCTTTTAGACCATCTTCATAAGAGTCACTATCAACTGGCAGCGTGTAAAAAATACGTTGCGCCTCCGTACCGACCGTGTGTATTAGCAAGGCACGCTTCCTTTTATCTTCCATCTTGTCGGCGAGAGCTAAGACGTAGTTGTCAAACATCCGTATCCACGTATCAAAGTGGACGGTAGGCACACCCGGGCTGTGTAAGAATGCCGGAGGTGGCGAAATACCGAGCCAGGCCATTATTTACTTTATCCTCGTCGCCAATATGTTGTATTGTAAGGTAGCATGAAGGAGAGAGACGGACAACGACGTGCAGTGTTTACTTCCTTTACTTAGAACCCTTCTTCGTTGGTACATACAACAGGTAGTCTGTATTTTTTAAACGCTACTGCCACCTATCGGAATGATATGTAACTACACTTAGTATGACTATACCACATGTTTGTAATGTGAAAATTAATATGGCGGGTGTGTTACCTCGGTGACGTCACGTTCTGACATCATCGCTAAAAGACCGATAAACAGAAAGCCGTTTAATTTGCCAAAATTCAGCCATTTAGAGTTCGGAAATCGGTTGAAAAAATACATGGTCTTTTTTCTGCAGCATCAAGGTATATATTGACGCTTACATAGGTTTGGTGATAATGTTCCCCTTTAACTTTGGCTCCCAGATCCTAGTCGGGGGACGCAGAGGAGACGTTCCCTCCAGGACCAATGTTTTCATCGGAGGTAACACCCTTCATTTTGCCCGATAATGGGTCTGCTAAGCGCCGCCTCGTGTTGGTATGACGAGGGCGTTGATTCGTGAGAATTTGGTCGCTTTTATCTTATTTCTGCGGGACACATTCGCCACTCTACTACTATTGCTGCAGGCGATCGCTCCCTCTCCTTTTCAACTCACTCACTGATGTCACTCACCCAACACACTGCCATTCATAAAGGAGCACACACACACATACACAACTCTTATAACTAGTGTAGTTGCGCCATCTTTCTGTCTTGGTGTGGATTGTCTGCATGGAGTAAGAAGAGATACTGTGATATCTTTATATATATAAACTCAATAACAGAAACTTGTCTTTAGTTTTGTTGGTTTTAACGCAGACGGTGCGGCATCATCCTGACACTTCTAATGTGTCCGTTTAAGTCAGGGATGTTAAACGTACGGCCTGAGGGGCCGGATCAGGCCCATTAACAGGTTTCATCCGGCCCGCGGGAACGAGTTTGCTAAGTATAAAAATGAACCTGAAATTTTTGAATAAAAGAAACAGCTCTTCTAAATGTGTGTCGCAATAGCAGTTCTTTGTATCTTTGTAGATGATGATACATATGTACAAAATTAACCACATGTTAGTACATCAGTCGAGGAAAAATTATCCATTTTTCCCCATCCATTTTCTACCGCTTATTCCCTTTGGGGTCGCTGGTGCCTATCTCAGCTACAATTGGGCGGAAGGCGGCGTACACCCTGGACAAGTCGCCACCTCATCGCAGGGCCAACACAGATAGAGAGACAACATTCACACTCACATTCACACACTAGGGCCATTTTAGTGTTGCCAATCAACCTATCCCCAGGTGCATGTCTTTGGAAATGGGAGGAAGCCGGAGTACCCGGAGGGAAAATTATCAAACTACTTAAAATTAAATACTGTAATTTGATTTTGATATTTTTTTTGTTGATAGATTGAAAATTAACACAAATGAGTTGACTGATGAACATTATCACATAATTTATTCAGAAAATATAAATAATGACAAATAAACTCGTACATAGTAGTAGAGTATTAACATACTATAACCGCAACAGGTAATTGTAAAAACACAAATTAAGAACATTATGATTTCTACAGTTCCAGAATGTGCGTGTAGTATTTTTAAACAAAGAAAAAAAATCTGAAGTTGTCTTTACTTTTATGTTATTGTTCCGTGATTTTACTAGTCCGGCCCACTTGGGAGTAGATTTTTCTCCATGTGGCCCCCGATTAAAATGAGTTTGTCACACCTTGTGTTATGAGTAGCTTCTCAAACTAGTCTGTATAGTGTTCAATAGCTTATACACTACTACCATCTAGTGCAGGGGTCACCAAACTTTTTGAAACCAAGAGCTACTTCTTGGGTACTGATTAATGCGAAGGGCTACCAGTTTGATACACACTTAAATAAATTGCCAGAAAAAGCCAATTTGCTCAATTTACCTTTAATAAATATATATATATATATATATATATATATATATATATATATATATATATATATATATATATATATATATATATATATATATATATATATATAAAAAAATTAGTATTTCTGTCTGCCATTCCGTCGTAAATTTTTTTCCTTTTACGGAAGGTTTTTTGTATAGAATAAATGATGAAAAAAACATTTAATTGAACGGTTTAAAAGAGGAGAAAACACGAAAAAAAAGGAACATTAAAATTTCAAACATAGTTTATCTTCAATTTCGACTCTTTAAAATTCAAAATCCACCCGAAGAAAATGAAGAGAAAAACTAGCTAATTCAAATCTTTTTGAAAAAATTAAAAAAATAATTTATGGAACATCATTAGTAAATTTTCTTTATTTAGATTAATTTTAGAATTTTGACGACATGTTTTAAATAGGTTAAAATCCACTTTGAAATAAGATTTAAATTTGATTCTACAGATTTTCTAGTTTTGCCAGAATAATTTTTTTTAATTTTAATCGTAATAAGTTTGAAGAAACATTTCACAAATATTCTTTGTCGAAAAAACAGAAGCTAAAATGAAGAATTAAATTAAAATGTATTTATTATTCTTTACTATAAAAAATAAATAAAATACTTGAACATTGATTCAAATTGTCAGGAAAGAAGAGGAAGGAATTTAAAAGGTAAAAAGGTATATGTGTTTAAAAAACCTAAAATCATTTTTAAGGTTGTATTTTTTCTCTAAAATCGTATTTCTGAAAATTATAAGAAGCAAAGTATTTATATTTGAGTTTTGTCTCTCTTAGAATTAAAAATGTCGAGCAAAGCGACACCAGCTTGCTAGTAAATAATTAAAACTTAAAAAATAGAGGCAGCTCACTGGTAAGTGCTGCTATTTGAGCTATTTTTAGAACAGGCCAGCGGGCGACTCATCTGGTCCTTACGGGCGACCTGGTGCCTGCGGGCACCGCGTTGGTGACCCCTGATCTAGTGTCTCAAATCTGCAAATACCTTCACATCTACTTTAATAATTATATTACCTTCGCTGCACTCACGCTACCAGACACACTGATAAATAGCACCCTTAGCAGGTTGGAAATTGTTTTACTGTCTTTATGGGCAGGCTTAAATAAGTTGTGAAAAGTATCAATTATCGATATCGATCAATACAAAAAAAGGTACATCGTGATATAGTATTCAGACATATTGCGCAGCCCGAGTATTCATTAAGCCATATCCAATTGTATTTACAATCCGCAATGTATGTGAAAATACCATCTTAAAGTCACAAAATGCCAAAAATTCAGTCGGCCAATTTGAATATCCCGATCCGAATAACTAGGGCAATTTACATAGATTCCACGTTACTGGCTTCTGCACCCTGATCACATCAGCAGATCAGCAACACTGGAAATACAAAAATTGGAAAGAGATGCGTTGTTTATCGTTCATAATCCTAATGTAAGACAACAACACACACACAAATAAATAGCTAACAATTGAGTGTACAGATTGAGGTTGATAAAACCCTCTAAAAAATAAGAATCGATTCCGAATCGCAAAACGTGAGAAACGCGATCCAAATTCGAATCGATTTTTTCCCACACCTCTAATACATATCATTTGCACAAGAGGCTGCAATATATATTGTGATATAGATTTAAGGCAGTATCGTCATTCCTAAAAGCAAATAAAGCAAAAATATAAATGATGCTGTTACACCGCCATCCTGTGTTTTTGTTTGATCATAACTATAATCGAAAATGTTATCATGTAACAACCCTACAAATTTTAAGTATGAAAATTGGTATGACCAATACTGCCCTGAAACTAATTGTTATTCGATCAATACCCAAATTTGCAGTGTTGCCCAAAACTAATGTAGCCAAAAAGAATAAATGCTTACTTGCATTTTTACAGAAGTGTAGATGGATCTGCATCACAACAGAAAGTAATCAGATATTAACAGTAAAGTGGCAGGTAACCGAATAATAGTTATGACATAAAAATATAACTGGAAATGATGCAATATGTTACCATGTATGTCAGCAGCTAAATTAGGAGCATTGTCAACTTGTTTTGAAATGGCTCTATTGTAATTGATATGCCAAGTGACATAGTGATATAAATCGTTATTGCAAAAAGCTGCAATATATATCGCAATACAGATTTTAGCTTGTATTGCCTTATCATATCGGTCTTTATTACAGAACGTGCTTGTGTTAGCCTGCTTTGAAATCTCCACTGGTATGTCATTCTCCCCCATAGTTGCAAGCTACAATTATTCTCAATAAAATGTGATTTGTGGTAATATTTTCATTGTCTGGAACGAATTAATTTCATTCACATGATTTCTTATGCGATAAAGTGATTCAGTATCCATACTTTTTAGTCTTTTGGGAGGGATTTGTAATGAAAACCCAGCTGCCCCTGTATTTCCTTTCAGGATATTTGAGTGGGGGCATAAAGTATTTAGCTTGTCAGCAGGGCAAAGTAAACAGTCTGCTTTAGCAAATGCAGGGGAGTAAAGGACAAAGTCAATTGAGTCATAAACCCCAAAGCTATTACAAAGAAATGGTTTTAAAGTGAGACATCAAAATTGTACTTTGTATTAAAATTTAAGTGGTAATAGGTTCCTGGCCACTAGTGAGTACTTGGCAGACGGGATACTCATTTAGCATCCTCGTTGTGCATTGCAAGTTGTGCACTTTAAGTTTATAATTGTTTGCAATGAAGAACTAGCATTTCTGCTTGTGGGAAAGGCTCAAAGATCCAGTTACAAGATCAGCAAGCTGGCTCAAAAACTCATGTTTCTCCCAGTGAAATCAATACCGGACAGAAAAAGGTCAGGAGCATGGTCAGCTCCTCTATGAGACAGAGCCTTTCAGATAAAGCAGGTCAAATGTCACAAATAGATCGTTTGGTCCACCATTGCTCAAAGAAAACATATCCATACAGTATCTATGAGTAATTCGGTGTTGTGAAAACAACACATTTTCATAAATAATAAATAAGGGTGTAATTGTACAACTTGATCACAGGTTTGGTATGTGACTCGGTTTTCAAGGCAGGGTTCGGTTAATTTTGGTTACAGTAAGGCTAGGGGTGTGGTCAATATGACATCTTCGTAATAGAGCATAATCGATGATGATGCATTAATTTTCGTTAAAATGTTTACTAGTAATTAGTATCAACAATACGAAGTTCCTGCAGTCCTGGGTTCAAATCCAGGCTCAGGATCTTTCTGTGTGGAGTTTGCATGTTCTCCCCGTGAATGTGTGGGTTCCCTCCGGGTACTCCGACTTCCTTCCACTTCCAAAGACATGCACTTGGGGATAGGTTGATTGGCAACACTAAATTGGCCCTAGTGTGTGAATGTGAGTGTGAATGTGAGTGTGAATGTTGTCTGTCTATCTGTGTTGGCCCTGCGATAAGGTGGCGACTTGTCCAGGGTGTACCCCGCCTTCCGCCCGATTGTAGCTGAGATAGGCGCCAGCGCCCCCCCGTGACCCTAAAAGGGAATAAGCGGTAGAAAATGGATGGATGGATGGATGGATCTGTGTTGGCCCTGCGATGACTTGCGACTTGTCCACGGTGTACCCCGCCTTCCGCCTGATTGTAGCTGAGATAGGCACCAGCGCCACCCGCGACCCCAAAGGGAATAAGCGGTAGGAAATGGATGGATGTATTTTTTCTAAAATCATTTTGCCCTATTTTTCAAATAGTATTGTACAATGTAACACAGGCTGTATAACAGCAGTCTATCAAGTAGAGGTTGCTCCTTTTTACTAACTTTCTAACCACAAACACAGTCTTCAATAACAAATATATACATATTAGGGATTCCCGCAGCTGCCTTAACAACGAAGAGCCACCACCTAAACTATCGTCTTAACAAGCTGCTCCGCTTCGTTCTGCCCCTTGTCAGTACATCTCTCTGCTGTGCTGCTAGTGCACACCAGGATTGTCCCACCCACAGAAACATTTCCAAGATGGCGGCGCCCGAACGGGCTGCAACATTGCGGAGCTGCTGCTAAAGATGGAACATTTGGCAGAAATACCGGACAATTCCACAAACTTTATGGCTGGCTCACATCGTGGTCACTCCGTGATCACGTACGACCGCCAGACACTTCTGGATGTGGACACATCGGGCCGTTTTGGACCGATAGACACTTGCGTGCTAGACTTGCTAACTAGCATGGGAATACATCGGCGGCTACATCCAGCGGCCTGTGAAGCAGGGGAGTCTAGTAGCAGCGGGGGCCGTCTACGGAGCAGACGCCAGCGGTGTGATCGGAAACGCGGATGCCGAGCGGGGCTAAAAACAAAGCAGAAGGCTAATCCCCACAGAACACCACTTTCCTCCATCCCGAAGACGGATTTAGATGGAAAATGCGAGACTACTGGTCTGGGTAAGGAGTCAGTTAAATTAGAACAAGTTTTTTCTGCTTTGAGTGTTTCAGAGTTGGACATGTGTTTTACTGAGGTGGCTAACTATGATGCGTGCAGTTTATCAAAGCAACAAACAAACAATCGGAAAATCCCCGTTACTGAGGTGGCTAACTATGATGTGTGCAGTTTATCAAAGCAACAAACAAACAATCGGAAAATCCCCGTTACTGAGGTGGCTAACCATGATGCGTGCAGTTTATCAAAGCAACAATCAAACAATCGGAAAATTCCTGTCGTATCAATTCCTAGATATGGTCGTAACTATACTAAATGCACCGGGCATAATAAACACAACATTATTAATATTGCTACTACGGATAATTTGATCAAAAACTCCCTAAAACAGCCCACTACCTATAATATAGGTTTTTTAAACATAAGATCATTGTCTCCTAAAACGTTGTTAGTTAATGATATTATCAGAGACAACAATCTTAACGTCATCGGTCTCAGCGAAACCTGGCTTAAACCAAACGACTTTTTTGCGCTAAATGAGGCATGTCCTCTTAACTTTACACATGCGCATATTGCCCGTCCGCTCAAAAGGGGTGGGGGGGTCGCACTAATATACAACGAAAACTTTAACCTTAGTCCTAACATAAATAATAAATATAAATCGTTTGAGGTGCTTACTATGAGGTCTGTCACACCGCTGCCTCTACACCTGGCTGTTATCTACCGCCCCCCAGGGCCCTATTCGGACTTTATTAATGAATTCTCAGAGTTCGTTGCTGATCTAGTGACACACGCCGATAATATAATCATAATGGGGGACTTTAATATCCATATGAATACCCCATCGGACCCACCGTGCGTAGCGCTCCAGACTGTAATTGATAGCTGTGGTCTCACACAAATAATAAATGAACCCACGCATCGCAACGGTAATACGATAGACCTAGTGCTTGTCAGGGGCATCACCGTTTCCAAAGTTACGATACTCCCGTATACTAAAGTATTGTCTGATCATTACCTTATAAAATTCGAGGTTCAGACGCATGTTCGTCAAACTAATAATAATAATAACTGCTATAGCAGCCGCAACATTAATACAGCCACAACGACAACTCTTGCTGACCTACTGCCCTCGGTAATGGCACCATTCCCAAAGTATGTGGGCTCTATTGATAACCTCACTAACAACTTTAACGACGCCCTGCGCGAAACCATTGATAACATAGCACCGCTAAAGTTAAAAAAGGCTCCAAAAAAGCGCACCCCGTGGTTTACAGAAGAAACTAGAGCTCAGAAATTATTATGTAGAAAGCTGGAACGCAAATGGCGCACGACTAAACTTGAGGTGCACCATCAAGCATGGAGTGATGGTTTAATAACTTATAAACACATGCTTACCTTAGCTAAAGCTAAATATTACTCAAATCTCATCCACCGTAATAAAAACGATCCTAAATTTTTGTTTAGTACGGTAGCATCGCTAACCCAACAAGGGACTCCTTCCAGTAGCTCAACCCACTCAGCTGATGACTTTATGCAATTCTTTAGTAAGAAAATTGAAGTCATTAGAAAGGAGATTAAAGACAATGCGTCCCAGCTACAACGGGGTTCTATTAACACTGACACGATTGTATATACGGCGGATACTGCCCTCCAAAATAGTTTCTCTCGTTTTGAGGAAATAACATTAGAGGAATTGTTACAACGTGTAAATGGAATAAAACAGACAACATGTTTACTTGACCCTCTTCCTGGGAAACTGATCAAGGAGCTCTTTGTATTATTAGGTCCATCAGTGCTAAATATTATAAACTTATCACTCTCCTCGGGCACTGTTCCCCTAGCATTCAAAAAAGCGGTTATTCATCCTCTCCTTAAAAGACCTAACCTCGATCCTGACCTCATGGTAAATTACCGACCGGTGTCTCACCTTCCCTTTATTTCAAAAATCCTTGAAAAAATTGTTGCGGAGCAGTTAAATGAACACTTAGCGTCTAACAAGCTATGTGAAACCTTTCAATCCGGTTTCAGGGCATATCACTCCACGGAGACAGCCCTCGCAAAAATGACTAATGATCTATTGCTAACGATGGATTCTGATGCGTCATCTATGTTGCTGCTCCTCGATCTTAGCGCTGCTTTCGATACCGTCGATCATAATATTTTATTAGAACGTATCAAAACACGAATTGGTATGTCAGACTTAGCCCTGTCTTGGTTTAACTCTTATCTTACTGATAGGATGCAGTGTGTCTCCCATAACAATGTGACCTCGGACTACGTTAAGGTAACGTGTGGAGTTCCCCAGGGTTCGGTCCTTGGCCCTGCACTCTTCAGCATCTACATGCTGCCGCTAGGTGACATCATACGCAAATACGGTATTAGCTTTCACTGTTATGCTGATGACACCCAACTCTACATGCCCCTAAAGCTGATCAACACGCCGGATTGTAGTCAGCTGGAGGCGTGTCTTAATGAAATTAAACAATGGATGTCCGCTAACTTTTTGCAACTCAACGCCAAAAAAACGGAAATGCTGATTATCGGTCCTGCTAGACACCGAACTCTATTTAATAATACAACTCTAACATTTGACAACCAAACAATTAAACAAGGCGACACGGTAAAGAATCTGGGTATTATCTTCGACCCAACTCTCTCCTTTGAGGCACACATTAAAAGCGTTACTAAAACGGCCTTCTTTCATCTCCGTAATATCGCTAAAATTCGCTCCATTCTGTCCACTAAAGACGCTGATATCATTATCCATGCGTTTGTTACGTCTCGCCTCGACTACTGTAACGTATTATTTTCGGGTCTCCCCATGTCTAGCATTAAAAGATTACAGTTGGTACAAAATGCGGCTGCTAGACTTTTGACAAGAACAAGAAAGTTTGATCACATTACGCCTGTACTGGCTCACCTGCACTGGCTTCCTGTGCACTTAAGATGTGACTTTAAGGTTTTACTACTTACGTATAAAATACTACACGGTCTAGCTCCATCTTATCTTGCCGATTGTATTGTACCATATGTCCCGGCAAGAAATCTGCGTTCAAAGGACTCCGGCTTATTAGTGATTCCCAAAGCCCAAAAAAAGTCTGCGGGCTATAGAGCATTTTCCGTTCGGGCTCCAGTACTCTGGAATGCCCTCCCGGTAACAGTTCGCGATGCCACCTCAGTAGAAGCATTTAAGTCTCACCTTAAAACTCATTTGTATACTCTAGCCTTTAAATAGACTCCCTTTTTAGACCAGTTGATCTGCCGTTTCTTTTCTTTTTCTTCTATGTCCCACTCTCCCGTGTGGAGGGGGTCCGGTCCGATCCGGTGGCCATGTACTGCTCGCCTGTGTATCGGCTGGGGACATCTCTGCGCTGCTGGTCCGCCTACGCTTGGGATGGTTTCCTGCTGGCTCCGCTGTGAACGGGACTCTCGCTGCTGTGTCTTGGATCCTCTTTGGACTGGACTCTCGCGACTGTGTTGGATCCATTGTGGATTGAACTTTCACAGTATCATGTTAGATCCGCTCGACATCCATTGCTTTCCTCCTCTCTAAGGTTCTCATAGTCATCATTGTCACCGACGTCCCACTGGGTGTGAGTTTTCCTTGCCCTTATGTGGGCCTACCAAGGATGTCGTGGTGGTTTGTGCAGCCCTTTGAGACACTAGTGATTTAGGGCTATATAAGCAAACATTGATTGATTGATTGATTGATCTGATTGGTTACACGCAGAGCGGTAACAGCTAATCAGCAGTGCATTTTTAGAGAACATGGAGTCAGTGCTTACGGCACAGGCAGGCAGAGAGGAGAGACGGTGAGGTGAGCAGAAAGGTGTTTAGCAGGTAAGCATAAGGCAGCGGACTCTCCCCAAATTATAATAAAAACCTTCTAGCCTTCTACAACTCAACTACTAATAACATCACTATGAGCCCGTTAACGTTCTAGAAACATAAGCAGCAGCTCAGCTCGCTTGCAGCCTTGTAGGTGAAGGCTAATAATCTTTTAGCGTAACATTAGCTCACTATGTGTTGTGTGTGTGTGTGTGCGCATGTGTAGGTGTGTGTGTGTGTGTGTGTGTGTTTGGGTGTGTGTGCGCCCCACATGAAACAGACAGCAAAGACCTGTCTGTCTGAGAGAAAGACAAGCATTATTGACCTACAGTTAACAAGTAAGTTATTTCACTTTACCTTTTTCTGTATTGATTGAGCTGTGTTGAAGCAGCAAAAAACTAGTTTATGTTAAATGAAGAGTTTCCTAAAGCTTTCTCTGATAGTTTGTATAATAATTTAAATGCATCATAAAGCCTCCATGAACTCCATGGTATTCAGGGATGAATAGTTTCTCCTATTGCTATTGTAATATATTTTCAACTATAGTTACACTATTATTAATTAATTATTTTGACTTACTAAATTACCAAGTCAAAATATTGACTTAAGTCATAATAATGACATACTTGGTATCTCAGGTAACTAGGACTGTTGTGTGTTTTGTTTTTACTTTACGGAAAAAATATCGAGATATATATCGTGTATCGCCCCCCGTCCGCCTGCAGTGATTCTTAACCATAGGGCCATGGCCCAAAGTTGGGCCGCCAGCGCTACCTGCAGGGCTGCAAATAACTTTCTGTTTAGCACATGTGGGCCGTGAGGGCTGCAAGACTGCACAGGAACTAGAGACACCCAAGATAAGCCATGATACGCTCAGTCACAGTTGCTTAACAAGCTCCAATATACAGCGAAGTAGACTTATTCTCTATTTTCAAAGTTACGCCATTATGGATACGTTTTTAAAACTAAAAAATTAAGTTGAATGTCGTGAGGACTAGTCCCAAAAAAGAAAATGTTTGCATTGATACTACCACAACTTAATGTTAAACGGACGTAACGAATCAGTGCCGAGACCTTAATGTGTGAAATGTGGGCTAACATTGCCTAACAAAGCACTGAAGCCATCAAAACTACAACGGCATCTAGAGACCAAGCATCCGACGCTACTGGGAATGTTTTTCAAGCAAAAGGAAAATGGACTGCAGATTCAGAAAAGGTCTGTCGTGTCACTGACTGACACCTACAAAGGCGCACTGAAAGCCAACTACATTGTAGCGAGATATGTGGCACAGTGAAAAACTGTTAATTTACCATAGCACAGGGGTTGATTCTGCCTGCCGCTGTTGATATATGTGCCATGTGATCACGCTGCAAAGAAGCTGTAGACCATTCAAATATCAAACAAGACTGTAAGTCACCGTATAGCAGACATGTCCTCAGACAAGGGCTGTAACAATATAAAAATTTCATATCAAGGTTACCAAAATTCTCAAGAATTATTTTTATCATTCTATCATCGAGTGTGCTCCAAAAGTACTCAAACATTTATAGCCAAGTTCCATTAATTTAAATAATAAATCAATAGTCACAATATAATTTACTGGCAGAAGAAGTAGGCTATTTAATAATATTGTTCAAGCTACTTAACGGTTACATTATTTGTATTTAAATGTTTAAATATGTTTACCATCTACCGTTTTAATTTGCAAATGTTTTAGTGAGGGGTTTTTTAATGACAAAAAAAAACCTGTGTTGGGTGCGTCACGTTCAGTTTATGTGACGTCACGCAAATTCACTTCCTGTTGTCATATTCCTTTGAGTACAGTTTGATTTATTTTTGCTCAGAGAGCACAGCCTGTAGGTTTAATGTGCACAACTGCAATATATCTGTTCTTCAGACAGAGATAATAAATAAATACATTATTGACCTTTGCTAATCGATTCTATCATCCATGTCCAAATTGCGATGCATCTAAAAAGTGATTAGTTCCCCCACTTCTAATAATAAGCGCTGACAAAGGGTCTTCAAACGATTCATAATCATAATGAATAATGACAGGTTGTATTATTATTTTTTTAAACTCATATTCCTGCATATTTATTAAGATTTTTTATGCATTTTTTTGTTAAAACCAAAAAAACACACCAATTTTTTTAGGGGGGGGCTAAGAATATTTATCGAATAAAGTCTAATAACGCCAAGGCAATAAGCTATTAATTATAGTATAACATTATAGTTATTTAAACTAAATAGACACACTGTTTTCTTTACTGCTAAAGCCTTGCAGCAAAAAAAGATGCCACCAGATTTCCAAATCGTGCTTGATGTAAGTGTTAAAACCATAAATTTGATTAAAAAACAATGCGATGAACTCCAGGGGTTTTGCTAAGCTGTGTAAGGACACACAGTAGAAGCGGATCATGTAGAGCTGCTATATCACACTGAAGTGAGATGGCTTTTAAGAGGATCGGTCCTCTAGCGTTTGTTTGAACTGACTAAGGAGGTCTCCTCTTTTTCTCACTGAGAATAAACAAACCTTGTACGTTATTATGCCAACACAATGTTCACAGCAAAACGTGCTTATATCTGTGACATTTTTTCACAACTGAACAAACCAAACTCTCACCGCAACATAATTTTGTTGCAGACAAAATCAAAGTTTTCAAGCAGAAACTTTATAGGCCAAGATGGCCCAGGAAAACAGGATGGACATGTTTCAATTTTGTCTGCCTCTGACACATCTTGCAAAGAACTTTGATAAGTACTTTCCCGAGGATCCCAGAGCGGGAAATGTTTGACATTCGGACCCAATTTTTGTGGAGCCCACTGCAAATCCAGCTTCTGGAAGTTTCCAGTGACAGCACTTTAAAAGGTTTCAGTGGGCACAACTGGATCTGAGCTCCTTCCGGATTGCTGTCTCAAAAGAAGAACTCATGTCTTGCAATGAGGGTTGTGAAACTCCTTCTCCCATTCATGACTACTACCTTTGAGAAACCCGGATTCTTTATTGTGGCCACAACAAAGACGAACGCTTGGAACAGACTGACACCAACACTAGAGGCTACTCTGAGAAGAAGCCTGTCCCCTTTAAGACGGGATTTGATTACAAACCCCGTTTCCATATGAGTTGGGAAATTGTAGTAGATGTTTTGCAAATAATTTTCAACCCATATTCAGTTGAATATGCTACAAAGACAACATATTTGATGTTCAAAGTGATAAACATTTTTTTTTGCAAATATTCATTAACTTTAGAATTTGATGCCAGCAACACGTGACAAAGAAAATGGGAAAGGTGGCAATAAATACTGATAAAGTTGAGGAATGCTCATCAAACACTTATTTGGAACAACCCCCAGGTGTGCAGGCTAATTGGGAACAGGTGGGTGCCATGATTGAGTATAAAACAGCCTCCCAAAAAATGCTCAGTCTTTCACAAGAAAGGATGGGGCGAGGTACACCCCTTTGTCCACAACTGCAAGAGTAAATAGTCAAATGGTTTAAGAACGTTTCTCAAAGTGCAATTGCAAGAAATTTAAGGATTTTACCATCTACGGTCCATAATATCATCAAAAGGTTCAGAGAATCTGGAGAAATCACTCCACGTAAGCGGCAAGGCCGGAAACCAACATTGAATGACCGTGACCTTCGAACCCTCAGTATCAACCCACTATATCAAACACCGACATCCATCTCTAAAGGATATCACCACATGGGCTCAGGAACACTTCAGAAAATCACTGTCACTAAATACAATTTGTAACTACAAGTGCAAGTTAAAGCTCCACTATGGTAAGCGAAAGCCATTTACCAACATCATTCAAAAACGCCGCCGGCTTCTCTGGGCCCGAAATCATCTAAGATGGACTGATGCAAAGTGGAAAAAAAAGTGTTCTGTGGTCTGACGAGTCCACATTTCAAATTGTTTTTTGGAAAAACTCAACATTGTGTCATCCGGACCAAGGAGAAGCGAACCATTCAGACTGTTATTGACGCAAAGTTCAAAAGCTAGCATACGTATGTGATGGTATGGGGGTGCATTAGTGCCCAATGCATGGGTAACTTACACATCTGTGAAGGCACCGTTAATGCTGAAAAGGTACATACAGGTTTTGGAACAACATATGGTGCCATCTAAGCGCCGTCTTTTTCATGGACGCCCCTGCTTAATTCAGCAAGACAATGCCAAGCCACATTCAGGCACACGTTACAACAGCGTGGCTTCGTAAAAAAAGAGTGTGGGTACTTTCCTGGCCTGCCTGCAGTCCACACCTGTCTCCCATCGAAAATGTGTGGCACATTATGAAGCGTAAAATACGACAGCGGAGACCCCAGACTGTTGAACGACTGAAGCTCTACATAAAACAAGAATGGGAAATAATTCCACTTTCAAAGCTTCAACAATTAGTTTCCTCAGTTCCAAAATGTTTATTGAGTGTTGTTAAAAGAAAAGGTGATGTAACACGGTGGTGAACATGTCCTTTCCCGAATACTTTGGCACGTGTTGCTGCCATGAAATTCTAAGTTAATAATTATTTGCAAAAAAAAGTTTATGAGTTTGAGCATCAAATATTTTGTATTTGTAGTGCATTCAATTGAATATGGGTTGAAAAGGATTTGCAAATCATTGTATTCCGTTTATATTTACATCCAACACAATTTCCCAACTCATATGGAAACGGGGTTTGTGTGTGTGTGTGTGTGTGTATATATATATATATATATATATATATATATATATATATACACACACACACACACACACACACACACAGATATATATATGTATATTATATATATATATATATATATATATATATATATATACATATATATATATATATACACACACACAGAGGTGGGTAGAGTAGCCAGAAAGTGTACTCAAGTAAGAGTACTGTTACTTTAGAGATTTATTACTCAAGTAAAAGTAAGGAGTAGTCACCCAAATATTTACTTGAGTAAAAGTAAAAAGTATGTTGTGAAAAAACTACTCAAGTACTGAGTAACTGATGAGTAACCTGTTTGTTTAATAATTACGGCAACAAATAATGCACAAAAACATAAAATTAGCAACGGGCAAATTCAGAGCCAGGAATATCTCTTAAGCAACTAAAACAATAATATATATTAAATAATAGTACATTAAAATAAATAAAAAAATAAGGCACATTGAGCCACAATAACTTAACAGCACCATAGGCTCAGTAAGCATTGATTGATTGATTGATTGAAACTTGTATTAGTAGATAGCACAGTACAGTACATATTCCGTACAATTGACCACTAAATGGTAACACCCCAATAAGTTTTTCAACGTTAATCAATTACTTAATAAATGACGAGGTGATCTACCTCATATACATATACATACATAAACATATCACATACATACACACACATATCATATATATATATATATATATATATATATATATACACCTGTGTACAAATATACATACATACATTTATATATACAGTATATAATTTATATTTATTTATTTTGCCGTTTTTGTTCACATGTTAAAGGTGTTTTAATGAATATACATACATGTTTAACACAGATTCCTATCTTTCATGAAGACATGAATATAAGTTGGTGTATTACCGGAATCTGATGACTTGCATTGATTGGAATCAGACAGTAGTGCTGATAAGGTCCTCGTTTTCAAATGGAGGAGAAAAAAAGTTCCTCTTTTCTGTCTAATACCGCATGAAACTCGTTGGTTTTTGGCATCTCATTTGTCCCGCTTCCATATTTGTATTTATACACTTTACAAGAAATACATTGGCAGCAAACTGCTTGCTAGCTTGTTTACGCTGGCTTTCGGATACTCTTATTTTGTTAGCGCAGGCGCGATGGAGCGGCACTTTTATTGTGAAGACAGGAACTGTGCGATCAGTCTTTATTTAGGCTTTTGACGGGAAGTACGGCTGAAATAAAAAGTATCTTTTTTCCTTTACACTTTTGATTGATTGATTGATACTTTTATTAGTAGATTGTACAGTACAGTACATATTCCGTACAATCGACCACTAAATGGTAACACCCCAATAAGTTTTTCAACTTGTTTAAGTCGGGTTTTACGTGTGACGGTCATGTGACCGCCTGGTTCTGTTTGATTGGTCCAACGTCACCAGTGACTGCATGTGATTGGTGAAAGGCAGGCATGCGTAGATCCTACTTTGAAAAACCAAAACAAACATTAATAGATCAATAAAAAAGTAGCGAGTAACGAGCTGAATGTAGATAAATGGAGCGGAGTAAAAGTAGCTTTTCTTCTCTATAAATCTACTCAAGTAAAAGTAAAAGTATGTTGCATTAAAACTACTCTTTGAAGTACAATTTATCCCAAAAGTTACTCAAGTAGATGTAACGGAGTAAATGTAGTGCGTTACTACCCACTTCAGTGTATATATATATATATATATATATATATATATACATATATATATATATATATATATATAATATATATATATATACATATATAAAACGTTATTTGTCTACACACAAGAATCTTGTAGCCATGGAGAAGCTGCTGATGGTGTGTTTAAATTGTTCCGGTTTTTCCTAACAAACTGGGCCATCGCGCATTACTCTTGGTACACAGACATACATATAACTTGTTGTCAACTCTGAACTCTGGTCCATCATTCAAAGACGTCCACGTGCAACATGACCTACAATAATAAATCCTATTGTCACACAACAAAGAAGCATCCAATAGGGGACAGCAGAATCAGAATCAGACATACTTTATTAATCCCCGACGGGAAATTAAAATTTTCAGCACAATCCCATTCAAGATTAGACAAACTTTAACGGGAGACAGAACAGGATCGCTGACAGGTCTGCCAACTTCCGGCGCCCCTTACAAAAAAGATGAGATGCAGGTTAACTTACAGTTAAAGTACCAGTGACTGTCACACACACACTAGGTGTGGCGAAATGTGTCCTCTGCATTTGACTCATTCCCTTGTTCACCCCCTGGGAGGTGAGGAGAGCAGTGGGCAGCAGAGGTGCTGCGCCCTCGAATCATTTGTGGTGATTTAACCCCCAATTCCAAAACGTTGATACTGAGTGCCAAGAAGGGAGGTAATGGGTGCCATTTTTATAGTCTTTGGTATGACTCGGCAGGGGTTTGAACTCCCAACCTACCGATCTCAGGGCGGACTCTCTAACCACTAGGCCACTGAAACAAGTGGGTGGGAAATACAAAAAAAAATTAAATAAAAATACAAAAATAACAAAAAAAAGTCTGATTCTAGAGGTAAATATTGTGCTATATTGTTACATTATTTCATAAAACCACTGTATCAAACTATATTTCTTATCTAAAAAAGTGTTTTTCTTTTTAAAAGGCATTTTTCCTGTTCACATTGTGTTGTTTTAAAGGGGCAAAGCATGGGATAAATACATTTCAATTAATTTGAGCAGGAACACATTTTTCAAGACAGAGCCAACTAAACTCATCCCGAGGTACCAAAAAGCATGGCTTTTGGGACAACTAGGTGTTTTAGTCAAAAATCCTAAAATTAGAAAGGATTTAAAATATTAATTCAGTAATGTTAACAATTAGTGCCATGCAAACTTAGTTAATGTGCAGACAAATGTGAAAAGCCTCAGTTAGAATAAAAGAGGAGTGAAATATTCCTAGTTCTATAATTTAGTGTTTCACAAGTTGATGTTGGAAGCTGCATTACAATGTGTTCTTTCACTTAATCGGCCTCCTTTTGTAACGCAACTGGCTTCCCTCCACCTCTAACAAGCAAAGAATGTAAAATGTCCTCGCCCCGTCTTGTCTAATCCCCCTGCCTCATTTGAAAGCAGACTGTTGTTGCCCATTGATATGTAAATTACTCAAAATGACGTCATATAAGCACTTTTTGTTCACTTCTTGGAGCAAATCATCAACTCCCAAATTCATCTTAGTTTTCCACTGCACTGTGAAGCCAAGTACAGCATAGGTTAGCATTTTATGAACTTTAAAAAGTCTATGAATGGAGCAAGTATTGTTGAATATCAAACAGAATTCAAATTACCAGGGATCTTCTTAGTGCCAAAATAAATTTACTCTCTGACAGCACAACCAGCTAAGTACGCAAACAACATTCTGGCAGGGCTGGGGATGTACTTTCAGTTGGTTGTGAGACTTTTGACAGCGTCAAAATCTTATTTCAAGCCTTCTTTGCAATTTCTTGTCAAATTGTTGTTGATGTAACGTTATGAACATGTCAGATCATGGTTATTGTGACCAACATTTTCACGGTTATTATTATCACAATATTGTTGAATATGGCTGTAAGAATAGGTATAGAAAGTACTAACTGTATACATAGGGATGCAGAAATTTATTATTTTAGTAATTGAGGAATCTATCAAATAGTATGTTAAAACCCACTTCATAATGCCAATGTGTATTTAAGGGAAAATAGTTAAAAAAAAATGTTTCTGCTTTCCATATACGACATTATTTTTTCTAATAAATACACGTTAACATTTAAATTGCACTTTTAACCTTGCAATAATAATCCAAAAAAAAAAATCAAAAACCCTGTCTGCTCATTGCTATACAGATCACAACACTCACAATTCCATACAGAATCTTGGAGTGATAATTAAAGTCGGAATCGACTCAATTCTCATTTCAAACCAGTTCTCGCAATATAGAAACCCCAAAACCAGTGAAGTTGGCACGTTGTGTAAATCCTAAATAAAAACAAAATACAATGATTTGCAAATCCCTTTCAACCTATATTGAATTGAACAGACTGCAATGACAAGATACTTATCGTTTGACCTCGAAAAACGTTGTTATTTTTTCCAAATATTAGTTAATTTGGAATTTGATGTCTGCAAAATGTTTCAAAAAAGCTGGCACACGTGGCAAAAAAGACTTACAAAGTTGAGCAATGCTCCTCAAACACTTATTTGGAACATTCAACGGGTGAACAGGCTAATTGGGAACAGGTGGGTGCCACGATTGGGTATAAAAGCAGCTTCCAAGAAATGCTCAGTCATTCACAAAAAAGGATGCGGCGAGGGTCACAACGATGGACCCAGTATAGCTCGGTTGGTGGAGCGGCCGTGCCAGCAACTTGAGGGTTGCAGGTTCGATCCCCGCTTCCACCATCCCAGTCTCTGCGGTTGTGTCCTTGGGCAAGACACTTTACCCACCTGCTCCCAGTGCCACCCACACTGGTTTAAATGTAACTTAGATATTGGGTTTCACAATGTAAAGCACTTTGAGTCACTTGAGAAAAGCGCTATATAAATATAATTCACATCACTTCACTTTGTGAACAAATGAGTGAGCAAATTGTCGAACAGTTTAAGAACATTTCTCAACAAGCTATTGGAAGGAATTTAAGGATTTCTCCATCTACGATCCGTAATATCATCAAAAGACCCACATACCCCAAAAGAAAATTTTGAAAATCAAGATTAACGGTGGCAGAGGGGTTAGTGCGTCTGCCTCACAATACGAAGGTCCTGCAGTCCTGGGTTCAAATCCAGGCTCTGGATCTTTCTGTGTGGAGTTTGCATGTTCTCCCCGTGAATGCGTGGGTTCCCTCCGGGTACTCCGGCTTCCTCCCACTTCCAAAGACATGCACCTGGGGATAGGTTGATTGGCAACACTAAATTGGCCCTAGTGTGTGAATGTGAGTGTGAATGTGGTCTGTCTATCTGTGTTGGCCCTGCGATGAGGTGGCGACTTGTCCAGGGTGTACCCCGCCTTCCGCCCGATTGTAGCTGAGATAGGCGCCAGCGCCCCCCGCGACCCCAAAAGGGAATAAGCGGTAGAAAATGGATGGATGGATTAAATCTACTGTAATTGGGTGCTTTTCTACACTATATTTTGCCTTTAGATTCATTTTCATATACCAACTTTTTTTGGCTATCTGTTTGACAATGACATGACCCATGTAACGCACCACAGAAGTTTTAGGTTTTTAGATAATTTACTAACATTTATATAATTGAAAATGTAATAATTTTATAATATTCATGCAAAGAACAAGAAAATTTCACCATAAGGCAACGCTGTCCTGTAGCCACGCTCCCCCGGGTGATATACTTCCGGTGTGGTGGCCTCTGTTTACAATCGGTCACGTTAAAAATCTACCTTCTAACCGGCTAATAATAAATGTTCTAGAACAACAACTGGTTTGGAAATAACAGCATTCTGATTGTAATCATCAAAATATGATTAGCAGCAATGTAGACAGCCGTCAACGTTGTGGCTTGGAGAGCGAATGGCGGCAACAACAAGTAAGCTAGCTCAATGTTAGCTAACTATCAAGCTTGATTAAGTGCTTTTGATTGTCTCCTCGTCCTGCAACTAAGTACAGTGTTTAGGCAAGAGGAACAGCAAATACCTGCGGCTGAGGCGAGCGTTCAACAAATTTTGTTTGGATTGTAATTTTATTGATAGTACCTTTAAAAAAACGTGAAAATTAATGTTTAAAAACGCAGATTTCTGCGTTTTCGCTTAAATTTGACATGCCTATAGATTTTGTTGACAGTTTATTTAAGACACATATAAATTATAAATACTTAAGTAAGAACATATTTATTTTACCACTGCATGAATATGAGTACATTTATTTTTCATCCGTTGTTTTGAGTGCCTTCTTTTTAAGCATATTTGATTTGTATTTATTTTTGTTATCAGCCTGACCTAATTAAGCCTTGATAATAATGTTTGTGATTAACACATTCATTCATATCATTCGACAAGGTTAATCTTGTTAAACTGTAAGTAAGTTAGTTATAAGTATTGAATACGATTAAAATGACACTCATATATTAATATGGTATTAATATATGAGTGGGCCTCTCAGCGGTAGAAAAGTTGAGCCCGGAGGTCAACAAGGTTAAGAACCCCTGCTTTTGTACATTGACAGCTTGTTGTTTTCAATTTTGCGGAACCGACTCAGTTGCGTCATAAACATGCATATGAATCAAAATCTCTATCGTCGGCCAATTTGCTATTTTCTTTGATATGTTGTTTATATATCGTGCATTTCTAGTCTGAATACATGCTATATTGCCAACCACTGCTATGTCTTCTTATTCTCTGGCAGACCAAGTGTGTATGTTAAGAAGCGGGTTAACAATAGGGCTGGGAGATATGGCCTTTTTTTAATATCTCGATATTTTTAGGCCATATCGCGATACACGATACATATCTTGATATGTTGCCTTAGCCTTGAATGAACACTTGATAAAAAGAATCACAGCAGTATGATGATTCTATGTGTCTACATTAAAACATTCTTGTTCATACTGCATTAATATATGCTCATTTTAAACGTTCATGCAGAGAGGGAAATCACAACTAAGTCAATTGACCAAAACTGTATTTATTAAACAGTTATTAAGCAGTGGCACAAACATTCATGTCATTTCAAAACAAAAAGTGCAAGATTATCAGATACATTTTAAAACAAGCTGTTAGTGCACTTTTAAACATGATGTCACACAAGATATGTCAATAAGTGTCAAATAAAAATGAGCTGCATAATAGGAAATCAAATTGTGTTCGTCCTTTGCTATGTGGTAGGTTACTGCTGACATTATCTCCTTTTGTTGTTGACTTTTTTTTCATACGGTGTTGATTTGGAAATGTTTGCTTCGGCACCGAATGGAGATGGGTTTCAAACACTCGTCATTCTCTAGCAGATGACTTTTCAAATGATACTACATATTAGCAGTAATGCTACTTTTGGTAGCAACGCTTTTGCCCCACACTTGACATATTACGGTTGTCTGTTCGACATATTCCCACTTAAAGCCAAACCACCGCCAGACGATGGACCTAGTGCTGTTTTTCTTGGGAATTAATTATTCCTTCATTTGTTACTAGATTCGCACCTTCTTTCTCTTGTATTACCACTCGCACCACAGCAAATGTTACCCATGCTGCTTCCTCTCTGCTCTGCGAGGGCGTGTACGTATGCGACGTGTGACGTGACAGTATGTGACGTGTGTAAGAAGGTGCGCTTGCTGTCTGTGGAGCAACAAGAGTGGGAAGAGCATGCCAGCAACTAAAAGCAACTGCGTGACAACGTATACTCGAATATCACAATAAAGCAGGGGCTGTAACGGTACAAAAAAATTTTTGGTTTGGTGCGTACCTCGGTTTAGAGGTCATGGTTCGGTTCATTTTCGGTACGGTAAGAAAACAACAAAATATACATTTTTTGGTTATTTATTTACCAAATTTGTAAACAATGGCATAACAAACATATACACATAGGGTGCATTGCCAGGGTTAATGTGGTCAACATATATAAAATAAAAACTAAATAAGGCTCAGAATGGTTTCTTAACAAAACCTTTCTACATATAAAGTGCTTTTTTTGATTGATTGATTGATTGATTGATTGATTGATTGATTGATTGATTGATTGAGACTATTATGAGTAGATTGCACAGTACAGTACATATTCCGTACAATTGACCACTAAATGGTAACAGCTCAATAAGTTTTTCAACTTGTTTAAGTCGGGGTCCACGTTAATCAACATTAAACTGCCTCAAGTTGTAAATAAAATAACACAATTTTTCTTCTCCAAAGTGAAGTGAAGTGAATTATATTTATATAGCGCTTTTTCTCTAGTGACTCAAAGCATAGTGAAACCCAAAAATCTAAGTTACATTCAAACCAGTTTGGGTGGCACTGGGAGCAGGTGGGTAAAGTGGCTTGCCCAAGGACACAACGGCAGTGACTAGGATGGCGGAAGCGGGAATCGAATCTGCAACCCTCAAGTTGCTGGCACGGCCACTCTACCAACGGAGCTAAAC
This sequence comes from Nerophis ophidion, assembly GCF_033978795.1. Classification (NCBI taxonomy): domain Eukaryota; kingdom Metazoa; phylum Chordata; class Actinopteri; order Syngnathiformes; family Syngnathidae; genus Nerophis; species Nerophis ophidion. The sequence goes on from NC_084614.1 coordinate 41,919,250, forward strand.
CGCCCCACAAGTGCAACATTAAACAGTTTCAAGTCAACTCAGCCTCGGATTAAACCCCCCGCGCCCCTTGGCATGTTCCGCCATAGAAGTGGGTCAAAATCTAGTTTTTATGCAATATGGACTTAAATTTGTTGCTGTAAAAACATTTGTTATTGCTTTAGCCCTGCCTGACTCGCCGAGGAGAGGCTGCTTGAATGTGGTGGTGACGCTTCAAATGGCTTAACATGTGTTATGAAGGTAGCGTATGTGTGTGTGTGGCCCTTTAATATGTGACAGTATGAGACGTCAGTGAGTGTGTGGGCGAGAGAGGTGAGGGAGCGGTAGTGAGTGCGGGGACTGGCTAGTGTTTTGTTGGATTGGATGTGTGCAAGACCTCAATAAAGCCACGATTTGCAACTAATCGCAGGACTCTTCATTTACCCTGGAGTCCGGAGCTGTGGAGACCCACTGCCAGGCAGAGTGAAGGGTGTTGCCCCCGAGAATACATCAGCCCTGGAGGAGTGTCTCCCCTGCGCATTTGGTCACAAGCAGCTGCTGAACAATGTCGGCAAATCTCCGTCCTCCATTGTTGAATCGCGCAGCCGAAGTGTTCCCAAACAGGAGATCTTAACGAGGCAGGAGGGTCTTCCAGGTCTGGCTTTTACATGTTGTCCTAGCCTGGTCGCTGCTAGCATGTGTACTCATTCGGTACACCTCCGAACCGAACCGAAACCCCTGTACCGAAACGGTTCAATACAAATACATGTACCGTTACACCCCTACGATATAGTTATTTTCTATGTCGCACAGAGACAAACTCGTGATATATCTAGTATATCGATATATCGCCCAGCCCTAGTTTACAATGTAGGTGGCCACAAATAAATGATTGGGAAACACTGATTTCCTTTCACTATTAATTGAGCTTTGAGCTAAAAAAAATTTGGTGGAGGAATCTAGAATTTTCAAACATAAACAGTATGTTCAAACTTCCTCTCTGTGTTGCTGCAATTCAAATATGGCAGCAGTACTGCAAAACTTAAAAGGAAAGTCAGCGTGAAAGGTTACACAAAAAGTAAAAAGTTACAGATTAGCTCTTTTTTACGATGCCATCTGTTTCATTTGAGTCACCTTGAACAAGCCACACATACACAGGAGGACTTGGACACCTTTTTTCCAAACCAGTCGTTAACATGCATCCAGGGTGACCTCAATGCTAAGAGGAAAAACCTAAATCCGTCACGTCACCATAGCCATTAGCATGTGTCTCCATGTGCAGCTCAATGGGATACCTGAGCTGTGTCTAAATGTGTGTCCTTCCAAACTTTGATTTTTGAGTGCATTCACACTAAAAAGTATGTCAAAATGCAGTGTACCCTAAAAAATGTCAACAATTACCAATACCACCTGTGATTGTCCAGTGCTTGTCATAGATTTCTTAATTCAAAAAGGCCCGCCACTGATACATTTGGACCGCCATGAACACATTGATTGAGTGATTGAAACTTTTATTAGTAGATTGCACGGTTCAGTACATATTCCGTACAATTGACCACTAAATGGTAACACCCGAACACGTTTTTCAACTTGTTTAAGTCGGGGTCCACGTTAATCAAGTCATGGTACAAATATATACTATCAGCATAATACAGTCATCTCACAAGTTAATCATCAGAGTATATACATGGAATTATTTACATTATTTACAATCCGGGGGGTGGGATGAGGAACTTTGGTTGATATCAGTACTTCAGTCATCAACAATTGCATCAACAGAGAAATGGACATTGGAACAGTGTAGGTCTTACTTAGCAGGATATGTACAACGAGCAGAGAACATGGTGAGTTCAGATAGCATAAGAACAAGTATATACATTAGAAAAACATTTGATTATTTACATTAGGTTATTTACAATCCGGGGAGATGGGATGTGAATGGAGGAGGGTGTTAGTAAAGGGTTGAAGTTGCCTGCAGGTGTTGATTTAGAGAGGTTTTAAAGAAGGATAGAGATGCACTTACTTTTACACCTGTTGGGAGTGCATTCCACATTGATGTGGCATAGAAAGAGAATGAGTTAAGACGTTTGTTAGATCGGAATCTGGGTTTAACGTGGTTTGTGGCGCTCCCCCTGGTGTTGTGGTAATGGCGGTCATTAAGGAAGTAGTTTGACATGTACTTCGGTATCAGGGAGGTGTAGCGGATTTCATAGACCAGACCACATTTGATGCAATGGGTTTAACCTTGCCCATAAACACATTTTAACGCACCTTGGTCTCATCTAAAAGTTTACTTATGCACAAAAACCTGGCGTACAACCATATTCTCACAGCAAAGACGACATGTATCAAGACTGACGTTGACGTATAAATGTGCACTACCTCACACCAACTTTATGGCTGACGTGTGTGCATTTTTTACAGGCTGTGGATATGTTGGCCACACACAGGTGGTCATTTGGGCTTTGCCGAAATTTGATTTTAACAATGTAAAAAAGATCGATGCAAGGACACAACATTTACTTTTTCGCAAATGCATCGAATGCTTCAAATTCATTTTAATATTTCTGAGGACATGTATTTTTTTATCTAGGCCAGTGATTGTCAAACTGTGTAATTGTACCACCAATGAGGTGCATGCTAGTGGTAGGCCAAATAAAATCACTTAATTCAATTATTTAATAACAGACTGGACAAATTTATGGTAAATGGAAATGATAAATGGGTTGTACTTGTATAGCGCTTTTCGATCCCTTTTTAAGGAGCCCAAAGCGCTTTGACAGTATTTTCCACATTCGCCCATTCACACACACATTCACACACTGACGGTGGGAGCTGCCATGCAAGGGGCTCACCAGGACCCATAAGGAGCAAGGCTGAAGTGTCTTGCCCAAGGACACAACGGACGTGACTAGGAAGGTAGAAGATGGGGATTGAACCAGTAACCCTCAAATTACTGGCACAGCCACTCTACCAACTTCGCCACGCTGTTATGAACAGAAGTGGAACACTTGCGGACAATCAATACCGATACAGATCTAACATTTCAACATTGATGTCAATAATCAAAATAACAGAAAATTACCAATGCAATAGATAGTAAACAGTGTGCAGCTGCAGTGTTCATGGATCTGACAAAAGCATTTAAAATTATTAATCATAATATCATGATAAACAAACTGAACGGAATACAATCAGAGGAATGGTCTTGAACTGGAAAAAAAAACAACTTGACTAACAGGAAGCAATACATTGCTGCAGCAATTATGACAATGTATTTTTGTAATTTTTATTTTTGATTTGTTTCACTAAATTATTTGAATTACTAGCCTGTTCAACTTGAATGTCACACAATTTCATAACAAGGCACTGTTGTTGTTTTTTTTACAAATATGTGCATGTTTTAAATTTTTCTGAGATTTGCGCACCATTATTAAAAGGACAACTTTGGTACTAGTATCAGTTAAAATCTAAACAATACACAACAGTGACCTGCTGTTGTGTAAATAAGATAGGGATATTTTTTGTTTTGTTTTTGTTTTTTTATTAAAAGAACAATGTAAAGATCTTTTTAATTTGAAAGACATCCGTAAATTACTTCTGTTGTGATCTGGCATTTCATTGAAAATAAAACGATCATAAACATAAAAAGGATCACAATTAATAGAAAGGCTTTTCTGAAAGTTCAAATATGTTATCAAAGCTTGCTGACATAGTTGCAAGTGTTTACTGTAAATTACAGAGCGCGTCATCCCTCTGTAACACACGGAAAGTCCGAAAAGATGTGCTGTGAATGTCATACTAAAGACTTTAGGTCTATTGGTCAAACAATGTCCACCAAACTGATCAGGACGTCTGTGGTCTAACTGATACTGTAGCAAAGCAACACTGTAGTAATACTTTTGATATAACACATGGTGAGTGAAAGGGCCAGATTGTACCAAACTAAAGCTGGCAGAATTGTCTTTTGGCTGCTCCACTTTTGGTCTAATCCTCTTTTCATTAAAAAAAAAAAAAAAAAAAAGTATTCTGCACAACATATAGTACATTAAGCAACTCGTCCCTGAGCTCATTTCCTTCTACTGCGATGACACATCCAGTGTCTACAACAAACTTCCCGGGACATCCAGCGAGCATATGATGAGACATATGAGTCTGTATTGAGTTTAAGTTATGAGCGTTGCTTTTTCATAATCCATAGTCTTTACTTTGTGGTGTGGCAAAATATATACATCTTAATGACACTCTTGTTTTGTTCTGTTTTCCCCAGTTTTACGGATCTAGGACAAATAATTTGTTGATTTGTTGATTGTTATTGCAGTTTTTTTACATTAAAAAAAATTACACTATTTTTTTTAACACTTTGCCGGTCATTGCTTTTTTGTAACAGCTGAATAGGCAGCATAGTTACAGTATAAATAAATAAATGCATGAATTAGTCATCCTTGTTGTGAGTAGGCCCATGCTTCAAGCTGAATTCAAAAAGTTGATGGCCAAATTAAAGCCACTGAATTTGTCCACTTTTTTTAATCCGATTAGTCGAGTAATCTTTAAAATATTTGACGAGTCGACTATCAAAATAGTCGTCAGTTGCAGCACAAGTTACCATTAGTGGTGTAAGACAACATATTTGTTTGAAAACGGTCTATATTTTTTTTACAATTACTAAGTCAATGTAATAAAAATTATCGGTGTTGATCAGCTGTAACTCACCTTTTCTTGTAAACACGTATGTGCAGGGAACACGTACACACAAACAAAATCAGTCTAAAAGAAGCAACGAACAATTTGCAGTCATGTTGTTGTTATGAAAGTATATACATCAACTCAATACTCCAGGCACTAAATTAGTCCAATTTCTCAAATACTTTAGCTCTAAACTAGCATCCTACAAGCCATGGAAACACCTCAATCCGATCGTGTTTTTTTTTTTGTTTTTTTTTGAAAAGTCGGACTAACACACCTTTATTATTCGATTCAGAACCAGATTCCTCGAATGGCTGTATGCCACCTCATATCGCGCATGCGCCAGTCTCAACACGCAGAATAATAGCCCGGAAGCAGATAGCATTCAATAAAAACGTAAGCAGCAATTGTAATGATGAGATTCTTTATTTGCTTCATAGATTAAAAGAACAGGACATTTTGAAGTGGACCGATGCAAGCAAAAAAATATATTTTTATTTATTTTAAGAAAGTAGCTAAGGAAATGTAAAATGCCGGATTAATTTGGACTACCGCAAAAAACAAGAATGAGATGAAAGAGAATTAGCAGGTATATTAAAGCGAATAATAAAGCATACATAAACCTATTCACGCTGCATTTGTGCACTCCAATAAAAAGTGTGTGTTCTGCACAACTGGCAAGATCGTCCAGAATAATAGCAACCTTCATCTGGAACAGTATGGGCCGAGACATAAACTCTTTCCCTCTATCCACAGAGCCGTATGAATGAACTTTGAGACATTTGGAAGTTTTGTTTTCATCATTCTCTGTCAATAAATTCCTTCGAAAACCTTCTCTACAGCCGGTCTTTCTTTGCTTCGAACATGTCTGTGGTTTCGATACATTCTTGGTAATAGTTTCAAGTTTGTAGCGCAGTCTAAGATCATTTTTTTAAGGTGGCTGCTATTTAACATCAGCAAAACCATTAGAGACGTAATATTTCTAATTTGTGCCAATATTAAAGCGGACATCAGGTAAAACAGAGCTACGCTGTTAACTTGTAAGAAGCTGCAAATGCCTGTTGTGATGTCATAGGTCAGGGTTCGGCAACCCAAAATGTTGAAAGAGCCATATTGGACCAAAAATACAAAAACAAATCTGTTTGGGTCCGCAAAAAATTAAAAGCCATATTACAGACAGATAGTGTGTCATGAGATATAAATTGAATTAAAAGGACTTAAAGGAAACAAAATGAGCTCAAATATACCTACAAATGAGGCATAATGATGTGATATGTACATACAGCTAGTCTAAATAGCATGTAAGTAAGCATCGATTAGCTTGCAGTCATGCAGGGACAAAATATGTCTGATTAGCACTCCACACAAGTCAATAACTTCAACAAAACTGACCTTTGTGCATTCACGCACAACGTTAAAAGTTTGGTGGACAAAATGACACAGAAAAAGAAGTGGCATAAAACACGTCCTAGAAAGTCGGAGAAAGTTGTACATGTAAACAAACTACTGTGCGTTCAAGGACCGTCAAAATTAGTAGGACAAAACGGCGCTCGCCAAATACTCAAATCAGTGAAGCATGTTTAGTATAAACAGTGTGATTTAAAACAACTAGGGAGGTTTGTGTCATGTTTGTCCTCCTGCAGAAACCATATTAAAACAAAAAAAATCATTTTTTCCCCCTCGTTTTTTTCCATTTTTAATACATTTTCAAAAAAGCTCCAGAGAGCTACTAGGGCGGCGCTAAAGGTGCAGCTCTAGAGACGCGGGTTGCCGACCCCCGTCATAGGTCAACAGGAAAAGCAATAGATTTATCTGAACTAAAAGAAAATAGGCTACACTCATTGTACGTGAGGCACACAGCGTATGACTAATAGTCACATTCATCTGGAGCTCCTGCTAAAGATGGAACATTTGGCAGAAATACCGGACAATTCTACAAACTTCATGGCTGGCTCACATCGTGGTCACTCCGTGATCACGTACGACCGCCAGACACTTCTGGATGTGGACATATCGGGCCGTTTTGGACTGATAGACGCGTGCGTGCTAAACGTGCTAACTAGCATAGAAATACGTCGGTGGCTACAATTCCCGTCGTATCAATTCCTAGATATGGTCGTAACTATACTAAATGCATTGGGCATAATAAACACAACATTATTAATATTGCTACTACGGATAATTTGATCAAAAATTCCCTAAAACAGCCCACTACCTATAATATAGGTTTTTTAAACATAAGATCATTGTCTCCCAAAACGTTATTAGTTAATGATATTATCAGAGACAACAATCTTAACGTCATCGGTCTCAGCGAAACCTGGCTTAAACCAAACGACTTTTTTGCGCTAAATGAGGCATGTCCTCCTAACTTTACACATGCGCATGTTGCCCGTCCGCTTAAAAGGGGTGGGGGGGTCGCACTAATATACAACGAAAACTTTAACCTTAGTCCTATCATAAATAATAAATATAAATCGTTTGAGGTGCTTACTATGAGGTCTGTCACACGGCTGCCTCTACACCTGGCTGTTATCTACCGCCCCCCAGGGCCCTATTCGGACTTTATCAATGAATTCTCAGAGTTTGTTGCTGATCTAGTGACACACGCCGATAATATAATCATAATGGGGGACTTTAATATCCATATGAATACCCCATCGGACCCACCGGGCGTAGCACTCCAGACTATAATTGATAGCTGTGGTCTCACACAAATAATAAATGAACCCACGCATCGCAACGGTAATACGATAGACCTAGTGCTTGTCAGGGGTATCACTGTTTCCAAAGTTACGATACTCCCGTATACTAAAGTATTGTCCGATCATTACCTTATAAAATTCGAGGTTCAGACGCATGTTCGTCAAACTAATAATAATAATAACTGCTATAGCAGCCGCAACATTAATACGGTCACAACGACAACTCTTGCTGACCTACTGCCCTCGGTAATGGCACCATTCCCAAAGTATGTGGGCTCTATTGATAACCTCACTAACAACTTTAACGACGCCCTGCGCGAAACCATTGATAACATAGCACCGCTAAAGTTAAAAAAGGCTCCAAAAAAGCGCACCCCGTGGTTTACAGAAGAAACTGGAGCTCAGAAATTATTATGTAGAAAGCTGGAACGCAAATGGCGCACGATTAAACTTGAGGTGCACCATCAAGCATGGAGTGATGGTTTAATAACTTATAAACGCATGCTTACCTTAGCTAAGGCTAAATATTACTCAAATCTCATCCACCGTAGTAAAAACGATCCTAAATTTTTGTTTAGTACGGTAGCATCGCTAACCCAACAAGGGACCCCTTCCAGTAGCTCAACCCACTCAGCTGATGACTTTATGCAATTCTTTAGTAAGAAAATTGAAGTCATTAGAAAGGAGATTAAAGACAATGCGTCCCAGCTACAACGGGGTTCTATTAACACTGATACGATGGTATATACGGCGGATACTGCCCTCCAAAATAGTTTCTCTCGTTTTGAGGAAATAACTTTAGAGGAATTGTTACAACGTGTAAATGGAATACAACAGACAACATGTTTACTTGACCCTCTTCCTGGGAAACTGATCAAGGAGCTCTATTATTAGGTCCATCAGTGCTAAATATTATAAACTTATCACTCTCCTCGGGCACTGTTCCCCTAGCATTCAAAAAAGCGGTTATTCATCCTCTTCTTAAAAGACCTAACCTCGAGCCTGACCTCATGGTAAACTACCGACCGGTGTCTCACCTTCCCTTTATTTCAAAAATCCTCGAAAAAATTGTTGCGGAGCAGTTAAATGAACACTTAGCGTCTAACAATCTATGTGAAACCTTTCAATCCGGTTTCAGGGCAAATCACTCCACGGAGACAGCCCTCGCAAAAATGACTAATGATCTATTGCTAACGATGGATTCTGATGCGTCATCTATGTTGCTGCTCCTCGATCTTAGCGCTGCTTTCGATACCGTCGATCATAATATTTTATTAGAACGTATCAAAACACGAATTGGTATGTCAGACTTAGCCCTGTCTTGGTTTAACTCTTATCTTACTGATAGGATGCAGTGTGTCTCCCATAACAATGTGACCTCGGACTACGTTAAGGTAATGTGTGGAGTTCCATAGGGTTCGGTCCTTGGCTCTGCACTCTTCAGCATCTACATGCTGCCGCTAGGTGACATCATATGCAAATACGGTGTTAGCTTTCACTGTTATGCTGATGACACCCAACTCTACATGCCCCTAAAGCTGACCAACACGCCGGATTGTAGTCAGCTGGAGGCGTGTCTTAATGAAATTAAACAATGGATGTCCGCTAACTTTTTGCAACTCAACGCCAAAAAAACGGAAATGCTGATTATCGGTCCTGCTAGACACCGACCTCTATTTAATGATACAACTCTAACATTTGACAACCAAACAATTAAAAAAGGCGACACGGTAAAGAAACTGGGTATTATCTTCGACCCAACTCTCTCCTTTGAGGCACACATTAAAAGCGTTACTAAAACGGACTTCTTTCATCTCCGTAATATCGCAAAAATTCGCTCCATTCTGTCCACTAAAGACGCTGAGATCATTATCCATGCGTTTGTTACGTCTCGCCTCGATTACTGTAACGTATCATTTTCGGGTCTCCCCATGTCTAGCATTAAAAAATTACAGTTGGTACAAAATGCGGCTGCTAGACTTTTGACAAGAACAAGAAAGTTTGATCACATTACGCCTGTACTGGCTCACCTGCACTGGCTTCCTGTGCACTTAAGATGTGACTTTAAGGTTTTACTACTTACGTATAAAATACTACACGGTCTAGCTCCATCCTATCTTGCCGATTGTATTGTACCATATGTCCTGGCAAGAAATCTGTGTTCAAAGGACTCCGGCTTATTAGTGATTCCCAAAGCCCAAAAAAAGTCTGCAGGCTATAGAGCGTTTTCCGTTCGGGCTCCGGTACACTGGAATGCCCTCCCGGTAACAGTTCGAGATGCCACCTCAGTAGAAGCATTTAAGTCTCACCTTAAAACTCATTTGTATACTCTAGCCTTTAAATAGACCAGTTGATCTGCCATTTCTTTTCTTTTTCTTCTATGTCCCACTCTCCCTTGTGGAGGGGGTCCGGTCCGATCCGGTGGCCATGTACTGCTTGCCTGTGTATCGGCTGGGGACATCTCTGCGCTGCTGATCCGCCTCCGCTTGGGATGGTTTCCTGCTGGCTCCGCTGTGAACGGGACTCTCGCTGCTGTGTTGGATCCGCTTTGGACTGGACTCTCGCGACTGTGTTGGATCCATTGTGGATTGAACTTTCACAGTATCATGTTAGACACGCTCGACATCCATTGCTTTCCTCCTCTCCAAGGTTCTCATAGTCATTATTGTCACCGATGTCCCACTGGGTGTGAGTTTTCCTTGCCCTTATGTGGGCCTACCGAGGATGTCGTGGTGGTTTGTGCAGCCCTTTGAGACACTAGTGATATAGGGCTATATAAGTAAACATTGATTGATTGATTGAGATAGTGAGAGACACACAGCGTACGACTAATATTCACATTAAAGAGTGTGCATAGACACTGGGACTTCACATCTAGGTCTGAAAGTACAAAAAAACATAGTATTTGGGAAATCAAACTAATTTAATGCATGAAAATGTCAATGATAGCCAACACTAACTATCCAAATCGTTATTAGCTACCAATACTCAAAGCGAATGGGCATGCACGCAGAAGTCGTAAAAGGGCGGGATATAACGCTTAAAATACAGTACATTGGAAAGTTAGCGCCTTCTAGGCATCTGTGTAAATGTTGCACACACACGCTTTAAATGTGGACAAGATTTTTTCTGCTTTCTTATTTGCGTCATCTGATGCTCTCCCATGTACACCGTGCTGAGCCTCTAGGGACTGGATGTCAGAAAAGTCACTTTGTTGATTCAATTCACCTTCATTACATGAATACAAAGGAGGATGGTGTTAGGTATCAGAGCAAAATCCCATGTACTGCAGATAGCTGAACAGTGCTATGCTGCAGTGTACTCATACTTTGAGGTTATTAAATTAGAATCTTCATTTGATTATATTAAGCACTTTATAAATCAAAACTCCAATATTAACTTACTGTTTTTAAACAGTACAGTGGAACCCTTAAGTGTATGGTATTTTTGATATACAAATCACAGACTGAATAACAACTTGCTTTGGTGTATGAAACTTGTTTTAGTCACTTAGTGTAAGAATTTTTCATCCACTCATTAGGTGCCTCGCAGCCCAGCAACTGTATTTTGTGCACGGCAGCACATCCATTGAGGGTGGACGTATCGATCTTTGGTGTTCCTTTAGTCAACATCGCAGTGATGTTGTTGGCTACTGTGCTAGTTGTGTTATGTGCTTTTTAGGTGTTTTTAGCCTTTTCACAGCATTGTTCTAGTTTTGCTAGCTCAATGTGAGTCCAAAGAAAGCAATGGACAAGCAAATTCAGGAACTATCCAAAGCGCTGCCGACACTGACCCTTCCCCCATCTTTTCAACTGAATGCCATAAGGAATTCTGTGATTTTAAACTGTGAGTGCGTCCACAGGGCGAGTGACTGTGCGTGTGTCAACAGTTAAAGGGGAACTTCACTCTTTTTTTTGACTTTTGCCTATCGTTCACATATGAGACACATGAACACGTCTTTTGTTTTTATTAGAACTTGTAGCCGTCAAAGTCCTAGTGTGTTTTTGACAATTATTGGTTCTTTTTACTTAAAACTTCAAAACCCTCCATCAACGTTTTATATACACACTGCAAGTCAATATATAATGTAGTAACAGACGCGTTCATAACAATATGTAATATGTTCAATATTTGCCCTATTTTGTTCGGACTTCTTCCACGCATTGATTTCCATTTCCATAGCAGCGCGTGTCCGACTTCTGGTAACAAATGTGTGTTCCTAGTTCAGGAAACAAAAACGCTTGTGTGTGTTCTAATCATGGCAGCCTTGGTAACAAACAACAAAGACGACTACTTTCATACAAAACGTTGATGGAAGGTTTTGAAGTCGTCAAGGTGTTTTGATCCTTTCAATTTAAAACAGTAATATAGTGTTTTGCCACGGTTATCACCATTACCGTTTATTGTTTAATCCCTATCTACTAGGACTGGGACAATTAATCAAATTTTGATTTTGATTTCAATTATCACCATTATATAAATAGAGTACAAAAGAAATAAAACAATGTGCATGAATATTGCAGAACTTGTGACAGTGAAACAGATGAGGAGCAAATGAGTAAAAAAAGAGCATGTCTACTAGACTTTTGGGATCTCGCCATGGTTGCTACATTTTATTTGATACAGCGCTAGTATGCATAATCAATAACCCATCCAGCCATCCATTTTTTACCGCTTGTCCCTTTTGGGGTCACGGGGGGTGCTGGAGCCTATCTCAGCTGGATTCGGGCGGAAGGTGGTGTACACCCTGGACAAGTTGCCACCTCATCACAGGGCCAACACAGATAGACAGACAACATTCACACTCACATTCACACACTAGGGCTTATTTAGTGTTGCCAATCATCCTATCCCCAAGTGCATGTCTTTGGAAGTGGGAGGAAGCCTGAGTACCCGGAGGGAACCCACGCAGTCACGGGGAGAACATGCAAACTCCACACAGAAAGATCCCGAGCCCGGGATTGAACTCAGGACTACTCAGGACCAATGATCACTGAACTCAATAGAAGAAAGAAGTAAGGCATATAATTGCCGGGTTCACATAACCGTGGACAGAGTAACATAATTGGCAAATAAAATGGAATCCGTTGATAAACACAAAACAATATCAGGGTAATTGACATAAATGTAAGTGAAATGTGATTGTGAGGAGAAAATACATTTATTTGGGAAAATATTGAGGTCGCAATTTGAGAGGCTAATTTTTTACAGCCTCAAGTTGCCTCTTTCCCCCCTTCACAATAATAGCGCGGTGTGCCACATCAGGTCTAACTCCACAAACAAAATAAGGATTTCAAAAAACTATCTTACACAAGCAAAATGCACTTAAAGCACTTATTGATACATTTACACAATGATTAGGCTTTAAAACTGAAATACTGGTCAAAATTGCACAGTATTTCAATTGCGTCGGTTGAGGTGGGCGGGGTTTGGTGCTAGCGGGGTGTATAATATAAGCAGTAGGAGTCATGGATGCATTGCGTTCTGGATAATTCTTATGTTGCGTTTATAACGTGTTACAGAACCGATGTTCTCCAGAAATGTGTTTGTCATTCTTGTTTGGTGTGGGTTAACAGTGTGGCAAATATTAGTAAGAGTGTTAAACTTGCTTATATCACAACCTCCAGTGTAACTTTTATCACCCAGTATGCCTTCCAACCTCGTCCGTGTGACGATAGAAGCGGCGAAATGCATGCGTCAATTGTAGGTTACTCCAAGCCTTCAGTGCTGAAAATAATAACCATAATAACGTTTTTTTTTAATTAAATGTGCTCTTCGTGATGGTATCCTCACATCACACTCAATTTTTACCTCACATCACACTCAATTTTTTACTTTATGCCATGGTAAGCGCAGGGGTGAGAAGAGGTTTTAAAGTTATTAGTGCCTGCTTACTATTACCGCATGCCTTGAATAGGCGCAGGAGTGAGAAGAGGTTCTAAATTAATTAGCGCCCTGGCGGCTATTCAAGGAAATACGGTATATGGTGGTGAAATAAGTGGTTAAAAAAAATTAATTAAAAACAAACTGGAAAAACAGAATTGTAATGTTTTGTATATTACTGATGTCATTGCTGTTATTATTATTGTATCTGTTGTGATGTATTCATTAATAATTTATGACCAGTTTTTAAAGCTATATTCAAAGTGGCCCAATACATACATGTTTTCAAATTAATGAATAAACGTGTAATTAATCGTGATTAGGATATCACAATAATCGTGATTATTATTTTTGCCATATTCGTCCAGTCCTACTATGGATGAAAACAATCTAATACAATCCAATTTAAGTGTTTATATGTCATTTAAAAAGTTGGTTTCAAACAAATGTATGCAATATTTTTTTGTGTGTGCATGTAAACAAAGTAACTATCTATCATTCACTGGTCCATACAGCAAAATGGCTGACTCATAAGCAGGAGTGAAGTGAAGTGAAGTGAATTGTGAAGTGAATTATATGTATATAGCGCTTTTCTCTAGTGACTCAAAGCACTTTACATAGTGAAACCCAATATCTAAGTTACATATAAACCAGTGTGGGTATCACTGGGAGCAGGTGGGTAAAGTGTCTTGCCCAAGGACACAACCGCAGTTACTAGGATGGCGGAAGCGGGGAACGAACCTGGAACCCTCAAGTTGCTGGCACGGCCGCTCTACCAACCAAGCTATACCGCCTACATGGAGACACAGTTTTAAGTTTTTATTTATTTCAAACATGCATGCATACAACATGATAAGTCACAATTTGCAGTTTGTTGTGTTTCAGCCTGGGCTGATATTTGATAAGTCAATTAAACTATGATAAATGAAAATTAAGTCGGTAAGTGTTCCAGCGTCCTTAAATTGCCATTTGTGCGCTTTAAGAGCGTTCACGGTTTTCATCGGTTTCAGCAGCTGCACGTGTTTGTGCCATAGCGGAGTGAAAAATTGTTGCACACTGCAACAAGTTAGCCCAGGCCGCAACATACACGTGTAGTAACAAACATTGAAAAAATTATCCAAAAACCAAAAATTCCACTGCACCAGTGTGAGAAAATTTAAATTTTAGCCTATGGAACAAGATGAGTGAATCAACATTGAGGAGTCAGTTTGCTAAATGTGTGCCAACACAACAAACCTGCACGCCAAACTTTAAACACAACCACCCAGCATGCAACACTCACTTCGCCTTTAGTGTACAAGGTGAGTGCAAATAAAACAGTACAAAATGGCGTGCGCTAAGTACATCGTCAAAGACATGCTGCCATTTAATACTGTTGAAAACTAGCATTTTTTGCTGAAAAACATTTGACAGACATTCGTCATGTTGTCATGTCATGTCGGTATTTCTCACTCGGAATCTGCCAGACTTAACTTTTTTTTTTTTTCAAAATGAACTGTTAAAGCGGAACTGCACTCTTTGTAATTTTGCACAATCCTTATGTAAAACAAGTTTTTGTCATTATTTTAATGCATTCTAAATATTAAATAAATGCAATCAAAAGTCTGCTTAAAATGGAAATTTTGGGGGTTGCGCCAAGTATACAATATATGTAATGGAGTAACATGTATACTTATAATAGGATATAACATTTATGTAATTTTAACCATTTGAGGCATAGTTTATTTTAAAAACGCATCACGACTTTCACTTTTTTCTTCAACAACAGCACTGATTACCACTCACTGCAGACTTCATGAGAGCAAACAAACATAATAAAACATCACTTACTGTACAATGTCTGCTGTTATTAGGATGCCGGCAGATAGAATCATCTAATATTCCCTTTTGGATGAAGAATGACACAATCTTCGCAAGGGGTTGAATCAAGCATCTTTTTGTGTCCTCCTCTCCATTTCCGGATCTAAATTGGCGGTCAAAGTGTACCAACTCCGCGGATTATGTCCTCATCCTTCTACTATAAAGGTGAGATGGATGATTTCTGATCAAGAATAAACTTTCACCAGTACCAAGGTGAGATCAACACAAGCAACCAAGTGATCAAGGCACTGCTTTAAATAGTTGGTCTGTGTTAGCACTTATAATAGCAATATCACAAATACTTGGTTAATATACAAGTAAGAAATTGTAAATGGAGCATTGTCAGCACTCCTCTCTGAGCTGCAACCTTATCGTGGTAGAGGAGTTTGCGTGTCCCAATGATCCTAGGAGCTATGTTGTCCGGGGGCATAAAGCCCCCTGGTAGGGTCTCCCAAGGCAAACAGGTTCTAGGTGAGGGATCAGACAAAGAGCAGCTCGAAGACCTTTATGAAGAAGAAACATCATGGACCCAGATTTCCCTCGCCCGGACGCGGGTCACCGGGGCCCCCCTCTGGAGCCAGGCCCGGAGGTGGGGCACGATGGCGAGCGCCTGGTGGCCGGGCCTGTTCCCATGGGGCCCGGCCGGGCACAGCCCGAAGAGGCAACGTGGGTCACCCCTCCAATGGGCTCACCACCCATAGCAGGGGCCATAGAGGTCGGGTGCAATGTGAGCTGGGCGACAGCCGAAGGCAGGGCACTTGGCGGTCCGATCCTCGGCTACAGAAGCTAGCTCTTGGGACGTGGAACGTCACGTCACTGGGGGGGAAAGAGCCTGAGCTAGTGCGCGAAGTCGAGAAATTCCGGCTGGATATAGTCGGACTCACTTCGACGCACAGCAAGGGCTCTGGAACCACTTCTCTCGAGAGGGATTGGACCCTCTTCCACTCTGGCGTTGCCGGCAGTGAGAGGCGACGGGCTGGGGTGGCAATTCTTGTTTCCCCCCGGCTCAAAGCCTGTACGTTGGAGTTCAACCCGGTGGACGAAAGGGTAGCCTCCCTCCGCCTTCGGGTGGGGGGACGGGTCCTGACTGTTGTTTGTGCTTATGCACCAAACAGCAGTTCAGAGTACCCACCCTTTTTGGGAACGCTCGAGGGAGTACTGGAAAGTGCTCCTCCGGGTGATTCTCTTGTCCTACTGGGAGACTTCAACGCTCACGTTGGCAACGACAGTGAAACCTGGAGAGGCGTGATAGGGAAGAATGGCCGCCCGGATCTGAACCCGAGTGGTGTTTTGTTATTGGACTTTTGTGCTTGTCACAGTTTGTCCATAACAAACACCATGTTCAAACATAAGGGTGTCCATATGTGCACTTGGCACCAGGACACCCTAGGCCGCAGTTCCATGATCGACTTTGTAGTTGTGTCATCGGATTTGCGGCCTCATGTTATGGACACTCGGGTGAAGAGAGGGGCGGAGCTTTCTACCGATCACCACCTGGTGGTGAGTTGGCTGCGATGGTGGGGGAGGATGCCGGACAGACCTGGGAGGCCCAAACGCATTGTGAGGGTCTGCTGGGAACGTCTGGCAGAGTCTCCTGTCAGACAAAGTTTCAATTCCCACCTCCGGAAGAACTTTGAACATGTCACGAGGGAGGTGCTGGACATTGAGTCCGAGTGGACCATGTTCCGCACCTCTATTGTCGAGGCGGCAGATCGGAGCTGTGGCCGCAAGGTAGTTGGTGCCTGTCGGGGCGGCAATCCTAAAACCCCTTGGTGGACACCAGCGGTGAGGGATGCCGTCAAGCTGAAGAAGGAGTCCTATCGGGTCCTTTTGGCTCATAGGACTCCGGAGGCAGTGGACAGGTACCGACAGGCCAAGCGGTGTGCAGCTTCAGCGGTCGCGGAGGCAAAAACTCGGACATGGGAAGAGTTCGGGGAAGCTATGGAAAACGACTTCCGGACGGCTTCGAAGCGATTCTGGACCACCGTCCGCCGCCTCAGGAAGGGGAAGCAGTGCACTATCAACACCGTGTATGGTGCGGATGGTGTTCTGCTGACCTCGACTGCGGATGTTGTGGACAGGTGGAAGGAATACTTCGAAGACCTCCTCAATCCCACCAACACGTCTTCCTATGAGGAAGCAGTGCCTGGGGAATCTGTGGTGGACTCCTATTTCTGGGGCTGAGGTCGCTGAGGTAGTTAAAAAGCTCCTCGGTGGCAAGGCCCCAGGGGTGGACGAGACCCGCCCGGAGTTCCTTAAGGCTCTGGATGCTGTGGGGCTGTCTTGGTTGACAAGACTTTGCAGCATCGCGTGGACATCGGGGGCGGTACCTCTGGATTGGCAGACCGGGGTGGTGGTTCCTTTCTTTGAGAAGGGGGACCGGAGGGTGTGTTCCAACTATCGTGGGATCACACTCCTCAGCCTTCCCGGTAAGGTTTATTCAGGTGTACTGGAGAGGAGGCTACGTCGGATAGTCGAACCTCGGATTCAGGAGGAACAGTGTGGTTTTCGTCCTGGTCGTGGAACTGTGGACCAGCTCTATACTCTCGGCAGGGTTCTTGAGGGTGCATGGGAGTTTGCCCAACCAGTCTACATGTGCTTTGTGGACTTGGAGAAGGCATTCGACCGTGTCCCTCGGGAAGTCCTGTGGAGAGTGCTCAGAGAGTATGGGGTATCGGACTGTCTTATTGTGGCGGTCCGTTCCCTGTACGATCAGTGCCAGAGCTTGGTCCGCATTGCCGGCAGTAAGTCGAACACATTTCCAGTGAGGGTTGGACTCCGCCAAGGCTGTCCTTTGTCACCGATTCTGTTCATAACTTTTATGGACAGAATTTCTAGGCGCAGTCAAGGCGTTGAGGGGTTCCGGTTTGGTAACCGCAGGATTAGGTCTCTGCTTTTTGCAGATGATGTGGTCCTGATGGCTTCATCTGACCGGGATCTTCAGCTCTCGCTGGATCGGTTCGCAGCCGAGTGTGAAGCGACCGGAATGAGAATCAGCACCTCCAAGTCCGAGTCCATGGTTCTCGCCCGGAAAAGGGTGGAGTGCCATCTCCGGGTTGGGGAGGAGACCCTGCCCCAAGTGGAGGAGTTCAAGTACCTAGGAGTCTTGTTCACGAGTGAGGGAAGAGTGGATCGTGAGATCAACAGGCGGATCGGTGCGGCGTCTTCAGTAATGCGGACGTTGCACCGGTCCGTTGTGGTGAAGAAGGAGCTGAGCCGGAAGGCAAAGCTCTCAATTTACCGGTCGATCTACGTTCCCATCCTCACCTATGGTCATGAGCTTTGGGTCATGACCGAAAGGATAAGATCACGGGTACAAGCGGCCGAAATGAGTTTCCTCCGCCGTGTGGCGGGGCTCTCCCTTAGAGATAGGGTGAGAAGCTCTGCCATCCGGGAGGAACTCAAAGTAAAGCCGCTGCTCCTTCACATCGAGAGGAGCCAGATGAGGTGGTTCGGGCATCTGGTCAGGATGCCACCCGAACGCCTCCCTAGGGAGGTGTTTAGGGCACGTCCAACCGGTAGGAGGCCACGGGGAAGACCCAGGACACGTTGGGAAGACTATGTCTCCCGGCTGGCCTGGGAACGCCTCGGGATCCCCCGGGAAGAGCTAGACGAAGTGGCTGGGGAGAGGGAAGTCTGGGTTTCCCTGCTTAGGCTGTTGCCCCCGCGACCCGACCTCGGATAAGCGGAAGATGATGGATGGATGGATGGATGGCATTGTCAGCAGTTTTTGGATGGAATTTTGCATTAAAAAAAAAAAACATCTGTCACGTCTTTTATAATGATTGGGAAAAAATCCAGAAAAAGAGCAGTTCCCCTTTGACACATCTGCTTATACTGTAGTGTTTATGATGTAACCCTGCACATTTGTTTTAAAAGTTCCTAACTTTACTTTCAGGTAAGTAATGTACAACTCTACCTCTGCCTACATGTTAGTTCAAAATTGAAGGGCAACTTTGAAGTGCTACTTTGTTTATCAAAACTATTTTATTTATTGTCTTGGTTTTGTATATTTTAGCGCACCAAACCCCTCCTTAACATATTTTATTGCTTTTGGTTGTGATTTTTATTCAAATGCAAATTTATGCCAACAGAAAAAGTATATTTTATTGTTATGTTTTGTTGTATTTAACTTGGAGATGTAGAAGTTTTACATTGCCAAATACAATGTTAACGTGTACAAGAAATACAAGTTTATTGCATTTGATATGATATACATGCATTATTATTATTTATTACAGCTGTGGTTAATTTGGTCTCAAAACATAATGGCAATAATTTGGTTTATCGGCAAAAATTTGTCGGCCGATATATTGTCGAGCAAAATGTGTTATTGGCCCAGGCCTAGTTGTGGTCACAAATCCCTAACTGAATCAAGCTACAGAAAAAGCGTCTCATAAGTGTAAAGTACAATACACCAAGATGCGCAGTAAACATGTTGCACTTTGGCAACCAAAAAACTACAAACCCTCATGGTACAAAGACATAGTATTCACAGTAAATGTTACAACACCAGACAATTTGACCCGAATGCACCCAGACATGATGACACCCAGCCACCTAATTTACAGAATACGAATGAGGGCATTGTAATGGGGGCATCAAATAAATGCACACGTTACGGACTTGACAACACTGCTAAATGCAAGGTTTTGCAAGACTGGTCTTACAGTGTTTAAAGCCCTGGGGCTTTAAAGTACGAGTATAATGGAAAAGCAAGTTGACTTTATATGCTGAATTGTGTTGCATCTGCGAAACCATATCCAATTATATTTCCAATCCACAAAGTGTGTGAAAATACCGTCTAAACATCCGAAAATGCCCCCATTTTTAACCAAACAGCCATTTCTAACATTTCACTTCAAATGTCTGATTCGGGGTCAGAGGAATTCCAGGGATCTGATTTAAACATAATGAAAGCTCTTGGTTTTTCAGCAATTGAACATGCAAAAATTTGCTAAAGAAAAGCACCATTTAAAGATTTTTTTAGTGTTTAAAGAATTAAAAAATTATCAAGAGTTGACATAATTACAAACCCCATTGTAGGAATTGTCATGAATACAAAGGACTATGGGTATTTGTTGTGTTGCGTTTATGTTGTGTTACTGTGAGGATGTTCTCCCGAAATGTGTTTGTCGTTCTTAATTGGTGTGGCTTCACAGCGTGGCGCATATTACTAAGAGTGGCGTGGCGCAGTGGAAGAGTTGCCGTGCGCAACCCGAGGGTCCCTGGTGCAATCCCCACCTAGTACCAACCTCGTCACGTCCGTTGTGTCCTGCACAAGACACTTCACCCTTGCTCCTGATGGGTGCTGGTTA
Organism: Nerophis ophidion; assembly: GCF_033978795.1. NCBI lineage: Eukaryota > Metazoa > Chordata > Actinopteri > Syngnathiformes > Syngnathidae > Nerophis > Nerophis ophidion. Next base: position 41,939,678 of record NC_084614.1, read on the forward strand.
GCGCCTTGCATGGCAGCTTCCTCCTTTAGTGTGTGAATGTGTGTGTGAATGGGTAAATGTGGAAGTAGTGTCAAAGCGCTATGAGTACCTTGAAGGTAGAAAAGCGCTATACAAGTACAACCAATTTATCATTTATAGAATTGTTTATATCACAACCATTAGTGTACTCTGTGTCACCCAGTATGCCTTGCAGTCGTGTGTGTGTTGCTGCGGATGCCACACACAACATGTTGCTAGACTGACAAACGGTTCAAACATGTCGTTGAAGGCGACAAAGCCAATGGCTTCATAGCACACCATAATACTTATTATCTGGGTGACTGCCGGCAGTCATACTAGAAAATATTAGCGTCTCCTATTGTCTTCTTTGCTTTGTGACACGGGTCTTAAATGGCTCTTTGAATGGTAAAGGATACCGATCCCAGAACCATGTATATCAAATATTTTCGGATGGTTCAACCGCCACCCGCCCGAATTTAATTAAAATCTATTTTTTCGTCATGTCACTCGCCAGACCCCGGTTTATCCGTGGACTCCGCGGATGAGACCGCAAACCGCGCATCTCTACTGCCCATCATTGCTAATGAGAAACAAGATAAGTTTGTTTGCAGTTGATTTTCTGCAACAAATATTAGTCTCATCTACAATTCATGTCTGCGGTTGTTTTTATGGTGTGAAGTTCTTATCTAAGTCACATTATTTAGCAATAGATGTCCTTCTTGTTAAGTAATGTTTGCTAGCCATTTAAAGATTCAGTATTTGCTGTTGAACCTATGAGATATTTATTCATGTAGTTTATTAATACTATTAAAGATATTTTCTCGATGCTAAAAAATATCACTAAATAATCTATAATGTGGTCATCCATGTCGAATAAAGCACTCGTCTTTCCTGCACAACAACAACTAAAAATGTTTATGTTCTGTTATAAAAATGGACAAAGTAAATAAGGTGGATTGGACCAACAATCACAATATTTATTATTAGGACTTAACGTGACGTCGGTTTATTTGCAAAAGCAGGTCTTCATAGTTATATTTAGGCATTGAAACCACAAAATAACACAAACTAATGTGATCTATTGTCCTTTTATTACAATTAATTCTGCTATCCAACACTACTAATATAGTAGAGAATAAACTTGATTGCATTACGGTAATGTTCTCAAACAAAACAAATTTTCAAACAAACATTTTTACAAAGTAATGGCTGCAGAAAAAAGGGGTCGGATTGTGTTCCAGAAGATGATGAAAGTGATATTGTTAAGAGACGTTTCTTTGACACACTTTTGATTTATCCTAGACTTTCTAACCTTTAAGAACCACTTCTTTCGGGACTATATCAAAGCTATTTCCTACCTCTCTAATTGAACGACTGGAACACCCAAGAACAGAACAGCAAAACGGCATTTTCTGCTCGACTCAACACTCACTCTCACTTGTTTTTTTAATGCTACGCTCAAGCTGCTTGACCATTGTGTGAATTAAGCCGCGAAGAAGAAAAACGGATATGACGTCATATGCAACCCAGCTATAGGTGCACGCTTCATAATTTGATTTGTCGACTAATCTTTGAGATAGTCAGTGACTAGTCGACTATCAAAATAGTTGTTAGTTGCAGCCCTAATATATAGGGCTTGAAAATGTGACTTGGAAACACAATTTGATATGGGTCTTACTGCATCAGAATAGCATCTTTATATTGGGTTGGATGCAAGACACTTGTCTTTAAGTGTGTTTTTTCCTTAGCAAGTTCCAAATACTGTGTGTCACGAACATGTGGCATCAATGACCACCGAAATGGTTTTCATAATCGCTTCAGGAAAAAGATAAAATATTTTTTCAGTTTTGCCTCATGCCCGGTGCAAAAGCAAAGTAGAGGAACTCAGTGAGCAAAAAAACAGGCGGCAAATGCCTAGAATACATCAGCCGTACAAAACGACAAACGTCCCTTTTAACACCAATACCTGGTACATGTTGCTGTGTTCACCACATATTCAGACTGCAAGTTTGAATCAAAGCATGTTTTATTCTACTTTAAACACAACATTTGTAAGCTGTTGCCTGTTAAGTGTTCGCTGAAGCTAGCTGTAATGCGGCTGTGAAGAAAGTACAGTAAAATGCATGTTGTCTGTGGGAATATCCTGACTAACTTGCGAATCAGCGCCTGTGTCAATGTAAGGATTGTTTACCAGAGAGTGAGGCTAGGATCTCTTTTGAGGATTTCACTGCATCATTTGAGGCTTTGTAGCACGCAGGGAGTCAGGAACTAAATGCTTTTTCGTGCTATGACTGGAAAGCCTGTTGAGAATAGGAACCACAATGCATGCCTGGCCCCTCACATTCAGCATCTGAAGCTGGGGTCACAGGCCATCGCTGGCTTTGTGCATGGCTTCCAAGGACAGAGACAAACAAGGAAACCTTTGAGGGTGGCAGTTATATGCATAAAACAAGAAATAGGAAAGCGTTTGTCTGCACAGTGGAAGACTTGTATAATACATGTTAAACATACATTTTGCTATTACTTTTATTCTGCTGTATTGCAGCAATTTCTATGACTTTGTGGACTGTTTCCAGTCTCATTTTGGGTAATTCTGAATATATAATTTGTGCAAAGATGCTGTTGTCATTCATGTCATTTACAAATGTAGAGTGTACTGTAGGGATGATGTTGGAAACCGGTTCTCCCGGTTGTTCAATAAGAAAAGAACCGATTCTGTGGACTCGAATCCCTTTTTGAGAACAGATTACTGTTATAAAGGCCACTATAGTAAAGAAAAAGAGTTGGTTCTTTATTCCAATCTCTGGGAACGAATCCCGTCCCACAGGAAATGCCCTGTGGGACATCACAGGAAATGACGTAGCTAGCTCAGTCATTAGGCGGCAGATACAGAAAGCAGCAAAAATAATGGACCGGAAAAAAACGCCTCAAGGCATGGTTTCATTTTACAAAAAAATATGACGAGGAAACGGCAATATGCAATTATTGCCAGGCCTCGCTCTCATGTAAGGGGGAAGTACAACAAGCATGTTGAAACATGTTCATAACCTGAACATTCGCGCTTTGAGTACCTTAAAGGTAGAAAAGCGCTATCCAAATACAACCCATTTATTATTTATTTATTTATTTATAACCAAGACTGCAGTAATGTTAGCTAGACTAACGTTACCTAAGCATAGTCAGTGGCTAACGGTAGCGTTAACGTTAGCCTTTTTGTATGTGTCTGATAACGTTAACAGTATCTTGTAGCCTACAACACTCCAGAGTTTGCCGGTCTGTCTAATAAACTGATGCTTTCTTTCTTTCTTTCTTTAGCTTATTTCGTACATGAACACACTTACAAAATAACACATCACAGTTTCATATCATTTCACTTTACATCATGTCCGAAAAAGAGTAGGAAGAAGCAAAGCTTAATTAATCCTACCCCTTTCCCACTTCAGAGCGTTTACAAATATACACATCATTTACTGACCTTTTTTATAATAAAATAACAAATGTGAATTAGTATATACAAAAGTTTTGTAATACGTAGTTAATTACTTCAGTTATTATTAATATACTGAGATGAAGAATGTCTTATTTTCAATAAGGTTGAAAGTATTTCTCATAATTCTTCTTTGTACTTTGTAAGCACTATTAATTTGAACAACCTTTAAGTGGCTCATATCAGGACAATGTTAAACTTCATTACTTAATCCATTCCATAATTTATTTCCACATACTGATATGCTAAACAGGTGCCAGCGCCCCCCGCGACTCCAAACAGGGAATAAGCGGTAGAAATGGATGAACGGATGGATATGCTAAAGACTTAATAACAGACCCCCTAGTCTTCACATTCAGCTAATGTCCCCCCTAATTCTATGCTATGTCTGTCCTCATTTCACCTCCAGGACAAGCACGTGCAGTCATTCCTGGAGGAGGCCACACTGATGGACCCCAAAAGGTTTAGATACAGACTGGAGGAGGATGTCGTCAAACCTATCTGTGTGTCCAAGCTAGTACCACGCCAAGTGAACGTGTTTTTTCCACCACTGGCAACACGATTAGCGAAGATAGGGTATGGACTTGACCCTGAAAAAGCAGACATGCTAATTTTTGGGAAAAAAAATTGTTGATTGATGACTGTGGCGTTCTTAGTGTCATAGTGTGTGTAGTTAGTATGTTCCAATAGCAGCAGAAGTGCACTTTTTGGAGAGCTGTGTTATTTTCAATTTTGTGCCCAAGGGACTGATTTTATTTAACACCGTTATTATTTATACACTTATAGTGATCACAGAGACAGGTTGTGTTTGTGTTACTGTATATATTTGTTTTTCTGAAAAATCCCACTTAATATACTTTGGGTAACAACAGTCAATATTTATTTATTCTATTTTTTAGGGGGGTAACAACAGTCAATATTTATTCATTTGTTTTATTAATTTTTGTTATTATAAAATAAAAGTGAGCTTTTGTTAAACCAAACGTACGTTTTTTTCCATATACAGCAACCTATCTGGATTCGATAAGAGAATCGATAAAGAATCGGTTTGATAAGAGGATTCGATAATAGGCTCGAACTCGATAATTTCTTATCACACATCATCCCTAGTGTACTGTAAGTTTAATTTTGGCTGTTTTAAGTCTGGGTTTTCCGTGACTTCATGTCCGGTTGCTGTCGCTTTGGACTCAAGTTTGGTGGGCAAACAAGCAATTGGATGTTTTTCAGCGGCAAAAACTGAGAGACTAGCCAGGAGCGAGAAAGATGAATGTAGCAATGTAGAGAGACATCCTGGATGAAAACCAACGCTACCCATCCAACCTGTTGGAGCTTGATTGGTGCTGCAAAGAGAAACGGGCAAAGAGGAATGAGCAAAACTACCCAGAGATAGGTGTGCCAAGCTTGTTGTATCGTATTCAAAAATACTTGAGGCTGTAATTGCTGCCAAAGGTGCTAACACACTAACGCTAACAACCAATCACGTAACAATATCAACTTTCGGGTGGAACAACTTTCCTGCTGTTCGGCTCCCAGATCCTAGTAGAGGAGCGCAGAGCAGACGTTCCCTCCAGGACTGATGTTCTCGTCGGGGGTAATACTCTTCCCTTTACCAAACAATGGGTCTGCTAAGATCTGCTTTTGAGTCGGAATAAGAAGGCCGCCGACTCGTGAAAATTTGGTGGCTTTATTCTTATTTCTGCAGGACACAACTGGACACATTCGCCAGTCACCACTACTGCTGTACTTGCATGCTGTCTTACTTAAATCTTCCACCCACTCACTGATGTCACTTACCCAACAGTAAACACTGCCATTGTTAAAAGGAGCACACACACACATACGTTTCTCCCATAACACAAGTGTTTTTGCGCCGTCTTTCTGTCTTGCTTTGGATTCTCTGCACAAACATAGAAGAGACACTGTAATATTGATCTATCAATGCAATAACAGAAACTTAGTTTTGTTGGTTTTAATGCAGACGTACGGTAACATCCTGACACTTCTAATGTGTCCGTTTAATGAGTAGCTTCTCAAACTTGTCTGTGTAGTGTTTAATATTTTATACATTACTGCAATCTAGTGTCTCAAATCTGCAACTACCTTCACTTCTACTTAAATTATTTTATTACCTTAACCATGCTCATCCTCTACACTGATAAATTGCACCCTTGGTAAATTGGAAAATGTTTTACTGTATTTATTTCCTAGCTTAGATAAGTCATAAAAAGTATCATTAATTATCGATATCGATCAATTAAAAAAACGTACATCGTGATACAGTTCTCGGCCATATTCCTAGCTTTAAAATTGAATCCTCTTGACAGTCATCCGCAATTTTTGTTTCGGTGGGCGCATTCGGGACTGTTAGCTTACACACACACAATGCACAGACAGAGAATCTTGCGAGATTTTGCTACCTTGGACCACAAGGTAACAAAAGTTAGGAGGAAAATGATAATTGCGAACCCATATGTACGGAGTGGGAATATTTCAGTTTCAAACAAATGAGCAATATGAGCCTATCAACACAAACAAATAAGGAAATGTGCAAAAATTGACACGAAAAACCCACATGACCCAGTTTTTCTACAGTATCTGGGGAAAAAGATATTCAAGATGATTGAAGTGCAATTTTTGTTAAAGCAGCACTAAGTAAATTTTCAACCTTCATAAAATATTATAATGACTCTTGGGATGATACATTTACTTAAAACTTGCTCAATGACCCCTCTGTCATGGCAGTTAGTGACTTTGAGGAGGTGGGATTGATTGATTGATTGATTGATTGATTGAAACTTGTATTAGTAGATTGCACAGTTCAGTACATATTCCGTACGATTGACCAGTAAATGGTAACACCCGAATAAGTTCTTCAACTTGTTTAAGTCGGGGTCCACGTTAATCAATTCATGGTACAAATATATACTATCAGCATAAAACAGGAAACCTGCCACACAAAAAACCCAAACAAAATTAATTTTGGGTACAAGCTGCTCACGCTGTACTGTTGATTTAATGTTTCAGTTTTAACCTCAATGACACTTCTGGATGGGACATTGTTACTTAGCTGTAAGGATGTTTTCAATTTACCGGTCGACAGTATGGTAATGAGCTTGGGGTTATGACTAAAATGACAAGGTCATGGGTGGCTAAAATGAATTTCCTCTGGGGTCTCACTGAGAGATAAGGTAAGAAGCTCTGTCATTCGGGTGGAGCTCAGAGTAAAGCTGCCGCTCCTCCACCTTGAGAGGAGCCAGATGTGGTGGTACGGGCATCTGGCCAGAATGCCCCTCGGAGGAAGAGTTTAGGGTGCATTCGAACAGTAGGAGGCCACTGGGAAGACCCAGGACAAGGTGAAGAGACCATGTCTCCCAGCTGGGGAGAGGGAAGTCTGGGCTTCTCTACTTAGGTTACTGCCCCCGCAACCTGTCTTTGGCTTGGCGAAAGAAGATGGATTGGTTGACATATATACAATATTAAAAAGTTGAGTTACTTAAAACTAATGAAAAATCAACATTTATTGAATTTGAAAATAATTATTATGATACATTATGATTACATTTGTGCTTAAATTGGTCTCAAAAAAATACTAACAAAAATATTGTTTATTAGCAAAGATTTGTGTGAAAATGTATCGCCATGAAAAGGTCGTCATTCACAGGCCAAGCCTATCTGTGCTATGGAAGTCACATCTGTAAACTTAAAATGAATCAATAAGTCTGATACAAAAGGAGGACCCTTAAATATATTTCAATTAAATAATCAAACATAATAATACATGTATAACATAAAATTCTATAAAATATAGTGGATAAATAATCAAATCACAATGCATCTAGGACAGTGGTTCTTAACATGGGTTTGATGGAACCCTAGGGGTTCGGTGAGTCGGCCTCAGGGGTTCGGCAAAGCCTCTGCCGCGGAGGTCAAGACACACCAGACTCATCATGTAAATAAAAACTTCTCCCAATCTGCGTATTATGAATACGGCAACAGCAGAAGTCAAACTGATTTGCAGGTGTGTCATTTGTTTTGAGTTAATGCACTGTGTTGGTTTTGTTCTTTGAACAATCAATCAATCAATCAGAGTTTATTTATATAGCCCTAAATCACGAGTGTCTCAAGGTGATGTTCATTCATAAAAAACAATTTCGTCTTGAATTTAAAAATAACAACATCGTTTTTTTCACTAAAGAAGGGTTCGGTGAATGAGCATATGAAACTGGTGGGGTTCAGTACCTCAAACAAGGTTAAGAACCACGGACCTAAGAAGTAGAGTAGAAGTGTACAGTGGAATAATCGCGCTTAATCGAAATGGTGGCACTCCTCTCAGTCCGTTACTTTACATGAAGTGCATCCGGAAAGTAGTCACAGCGCTTCACTTTTTCCACATTTTGTTTTGTTACAGTCTTATTCTAAAATGGAATACCTAATTTTCTAAATTCTTTAGACAATACCTGACAATGACGATGTGTTGTTTTTTTTCAAATGTATTCAAAATGTATTTTTTTATATCACATGCACGTAAATATTCACAGCATTTGCTCAATACATTGTTGATGCACCTTTGGCAACAATTACAGCCTCAAGTATTTTTGAATACCATGCCACAAGCTTGGCACATCTATCCTTGCCCAATCCTCTTTGCAGCACCTCTCAAGTTCCATCAGATTGGATGAGAAGTGTTGGTTTTCATCCAGGATGTCTCTGTATATTGCTGCATTCAGCTTTTCCTCTATCCTGACTCGTCTCCCAGTTCCTGCTACTGTAAACCATCCCCACAGCATGATGCTGTCGACACCATAATTCCCTGAGCGGTGTCTGGTTTCCTTTCAAACATGAAACAAGATGCCTGGCATTCACGCCAAAGAGTTCAATCTTTGTCTCATCAGACCAGAAAATCTTGTTTCTCGTGGTCGGATAGTCGTTCGGGTGCATTTGGGCAAACGATTTACTAAGAAATGGCTTCCATCAAGCCACTCTACCATACATATTGGTGGATTTCTGCAGAGATGTTTGTCCTTCTGTAAGGTTCTCCTCTCTCCACAGAGGAATGATGTAGTTCTGACGGAGTGTCCATCGGCTTTGTGGTCACCTCCCTGACTAGACTAAGATGAATGCAGCAATGGATAAAAACCTTCTCATCCAACCTGAAGCTCGAGAGGTGCTGCAAAGAGGAATTGGCAAAACTGCCCAATACTTTGACCATTGTATTCAAAGAGACTTGAGGCTCTAATTGCTGCCAATGGTGTGATTGATTGATTGATTGATTGATTGAAACTTTTATTAGTAGATTGCACAGTTCAGTACATATTCCGTACAATTGACCAATAAATAGTAACACCCCAATAAGTTTTTCAACTTGTTAAAGTCGGGGTCCACGTTAATCAATTCAGGGTAGTGCATCAACAAAGTATTGATCAAAGACTCTAAATTCTTATGTACATATGTAACATTTTGGAGTTTTTTTATTATTTTTAAATTTGCAAAATAAAAATCAATCAATCAATCAATCAATGTTTATTTATATAGCCCCAAATCACAAATGTCTCAAAGGACTGCACAAATCATTACGACTACAACATCCTCGGAAGAACCCACAAAAGGGCAAGGAAAACTCACACCCAGTGGGCAGGGAGAATTCACATTCAGTGGGACGCCAGTGACAATGCTGACTATGAGAAACCTTGGAGAGGACCTCAGATGTGGGCAACCCCCCCCCTCTAGGGGACCGAAAGCAATGGATGTCGAGCGGGTCTAACATGATACTGTGAAAGTTCAATCCATAGTGGCTCCAAGACAGCAGTGAGAGTCCCGTCCACAGGAAACCATCTCAAGCGGATCAGCAGCGTAGAGATGTCCCCAACCGATACAGGCGAGCGGTCCATCCTGGGTCCCGACGAGCGGTCCATCCTGGGTCTCGACTCTGGACAGTCAGTACTTCATCCATGGTCATCGGACCGGACCCCCTCCACAAGGGAGGGGGGGACATAGGAGAAAGAAAAGAAGCGGCAGATCAACTGGTCTAAAAAGGAGGTCTATTTAAAGGCTAGAGTATACAGATGAGTTTTAAGATGAGACTTAAATGCTTCTGCTGAGGTAGCATCTCGAACTGTTACCGGGAGGGCATTCCAGGGTACTGGAGCCCGAACGGAAAACGCTCTATAGCCCGCAGACTTTTTTTGAACTCTAGGAATCACTAATAAGCCGGAGTCTTTTGAACGCAGATTTCTTGCCGGGACATACGGTACAATACAATCGGCAAGATAGGCTGGAGCTAGACCGTGTAGTATTTTATACGTAAGTAGTAAAACCTTAAAGTCACATCTTAAGTGCACAGGAAGCCAGTGCAGGTGAGCCAGTACAGGCGTAATATGATCAAACTTTCTTGTTCTTGTCAAAAGTCTAGCAGCCGCATTTTGTACCAACTGTAATCTTTTAATGCTAGACATGGGGAGACCCGAAAATAATACGTTACAGTAATCGAGACGAGACGTAACAAACGCATGGATAATGATCTCGGCGTCTTTAGTGGACAAAATGGAGCGAATTTTAGCGATATTACGGAGATGAAAGAAGGCCGTTTTAGTAACGCTTTTAATGTGTGACTCAAAGGAGAGAGTTGGGTCGAAGATAATACCCAGATTTTTTACAGAGTCACCTTGTTTTATTATTTGGTTGTCAAATGTTAGAGTTGTATTATTAAATAGAGGTCGGTGTCTAGCAGGACCGATAATCAGCATTTCCGTTTTTTTGGCATTAAGTTGCAAAAAGTTATCGGACATCCATTGTTTAATTTCATTAAGACACGCTTCCAACTGACTACAGTCCGGCGTGTTGGTCAGCTTTAGGGGCATGTAAAGTTGGGTGTCATCAGCATAACAGTGAAAGCTAATACCGTATTTGCGTATGACGTCACCTAGCGGCAGCATGTAGATGCTGAAGAGTACAGGGCCAAGGACCGAACCCTGGGGAACTCCACACGTTACCTTAACATAGTCCGAGGTCACACTGTTATAGGAGACGCACTGCATCCTATCAGTAAGATAAGAGTTAAACCATGACAGGGCTGAGTCTGACATACCAATTCGTATTTTGATACGCTCTAATAAAATATTATGATCGACGGTATCGAAAGCAGCGCTAAGATCGAGGAGCAGCAACATAGATGACGCATCGATGAGTCCATCGTTAGCAATAGATCATTAGTCAGTTTTGCGAGGGCTGTCTCAGTCGAGTGATTTGCCCTGAAACCGGATTGAAAGGTTTCACATAGATTGTTAAACGCTAAGTGCTCATTTAGCTGCTCTGCAACAATTTTTTCGAGGATTTTCGAAATAAAGGGAAGGTGAGACACCGGTCGGTAGTTTACCATGAGGTCAGGATCGAGGTTAGGTCTTTTAAGGAGAGGATGAATAACCGCTTTTTTGAATGCAACGGGAACAGTGCCCGAGGAAAGTGATAAGTTTATAATATTTAGCACTGATGGACCTAATAATACAAAAAGCTCCTTGATAAGTTTCCCAGGAAGTGGGTCAAGTAAACATGTTGTTTGTTTTATTCCATTTACACGTTGTAACAATCCTTCTAATGTTATTTCATCAAAACGAGAGAAACTATTTTGGATATTTGCAGTATCCGCCGTATATACAATCGTATCTGTGTTACTATAACCCCGTTGTAGCTGGGACGCATTGTCTTTAATCTCCTTTCTAATAAGTTCAATTTTCTTATTAAAGAAGTTCATAAAGTCATCTGCCGAATGGGTGGAGCTACTGGAAGGAGTCCCTTGTTGGGTTAGCGATGCTACTGTACTAAACAAAAATTTTGGATCGTTTTTATTAATGCGGATGAGATTTGAGTAATAATTAGTTTTAGCTAAGGTAAGCATGCGTTTATAAGTTATTAAACTATCACTCCATGCTTGATGGTGCACCTCAAGTTTAGTCGTGCGCCATTTGCGTTCCAGCTTTCTACATAATAATTTCTGAGCTCTAGTTTCTTCAGTAAACCATGGCGTACGCCTTTTTGGAGCCTTTTTTAACTTCAGCGGTGCTATACTATCAATGGTTTCGCGCAGGGCGTTGTTAAAGTTGTTAGTGAGGTTATCAATAGAGCCCACATACTTTGGGAACGGTGCCATTACCGAGGGCAGTAGGTCCGCAAGAGTCGTCGTTGTGGCAGCATTAATGTTGCGGCTGCTATAGCAGTTATTATTATTATTAGCTTGCCGAACATGAGTCTGAACTTCGAATTTTATAAGGTAATGATCGGACATTACTTTAGTATACGGGAGTATCATAACTTTGGAGACGGTGATACCTCTGACAAGCACTAGGTCTATCGCATTACCGCTGCGATGCGTCGGTTCATTTATTATTTGTGTAAGACCACAGCTATCAATTATAGTCTGGAGCGCCACGCATGGTGGGTCCAATGAGGTATTCATATGGATATTAAAGTCCCCCATTATAATTATATTATCGGCGTGCGTCACTAGATCAGCAACAAACTCTGAGAATTCACTAATAAAGTCCGAATAGGGCCCTGGGGGGCGGTAGATAATGGCCAGGCACAGAGGCAGAGGTGTGGCAGACTTCATAGAAAGCACCTCAAACGATTTATATTTATTATTTAAGTTAGGACTAAAGTTAAAGTTTTCGTTGTATATTAGTGCGACACCCCCTCCCCTTTTGAGGTGACGGGCAATATGCGCATTCGTATAGTTAGGAGGGGATGCCTCATTTATCGCAAAAAAGTCGTCTGGTTTAAGCCAGGTTTCGCTAAGACCGATGACGTTAAGGTTGTTGTCTCTAATGACCTCATTGACTAATAACGTTTTGGGAGACAAAGATCTGATGTTTAGAAAGCCCATATTATAGGTAGTGGGCTGTTTTAAGGAGTTGTTGATAAAATTATCCGTAGTAGCAATATTAATAATGTTGCGTTTATTATGCGCAGTGTACTTAAAATAATTACGACCATATCTAGGAATTGATATGACGGGAATTTTCAGATTGTCTACTTGGCGCTGCGATAAACTGAACGCATCATAATTTGCCACCTCAGTAGAACGCATGTCTAACTCTGACGTAGTCATAGACACAGTAGAAAAAACATTTTGTGAGTTGTGTATTATTCTACGAAAATTGCTATGTGTACAGGGATCATCCAGCCTGGCGCTGGCTAGTTCTAACTTAACTGACTCCATACCCAGGCTAGCAGGCTCTGTAATTGCCTGTGACCGGGCTTGCTCTAGTGCAGTTAGTCAAAATAAAAACTTTACATTGTCATCATGGAATGTCACATTTTGAAATAAATGTTTTTATTCCATTTTGGAATAAGGCTGTTTCATGAAAAAATGTGGAAAAAAGTCAAGTGTTTTGGATACTTTCCAATTGCACTGTACATCCATCCATCCATCCATTTCCTACCGCTTGCAATCTTAATCAAATTGTGAGGTGCCCAAATAATTCCACCCAGAAACCCAAATGTATTCCATTTCACAACAAAATGTAAAAAATGATACCTTCCTTCCAAAAGAGATCAGCTCTGACTCAAATGTATTAAGTCTTCATACAAGAGTGACACGTTCGACATCACATCTAACTCCAACATGTTTGGAATGCAAACATTGCTTTCTCTGCACCTATTTGTTTCTATCAACAAAACCCAAACAGTTCATTTTGCACTGTGCACGTGCTGAACCATGACCCTGCCAGCAAAAAAATAAATGAAGCATGGCTTGCTAAGTAAAACAGCGCAATTCTTATCCAGGTGGGTACTAATTTTGCCAGGCTGACAGTGAAATCTTGCAACAGAAATAATTTGAAAAAAACAAAACAAACAACTCACTCCTCCTGAGAATACTTAACAACATGCCTTTAAGTAAGGTATTTTCATAAATTGTCTGGTGACACAAATAGTAAAACATTCCAGTACCAGCAGAGGAAGTTATGCGTGTGCAAAAATAACCTCCAGGCTTGTTTTGGTTTAATTAGTTAAGTACGTCAAGTGTTTACTTGGTAAACAAATTTAATGCAGTGCCGCCTTAAGCTAACAGGGGTCAAAGCTAGCGATATACCAAGAAGAAGCTAGAGCTTGAAAACCCTTTTCCTTCATTAAAGTCTCGTATTTGGAAAAACAGGTTGCATTTTGGACGCTCTGGTTTACAGCATTATTTTTTACAAAAATGCAAATCCAACATTAGAAGTTTGAATTTTATATTTTTTTTACCTATACCTCTCCACTGCTCAGTGGCCTTGTGGTTAGTGTCCGCCCTGAGATCGGTCGGTTGTGAGTTCAAACCCTGGACGAGTCATACCAAAGACTATAAAAATGAGACCCATTACCTTCCTGCTTGGCACTCAGCATCAACGGTTGGAATTGGGGGCTAAATCACCAAAATGATTCCCCGAGCACGGCCACTGCTGCTGCTCACTGCTCCCCTCACCTCCCAGGGGGTGGAACAAGGGGGATGGGTCAAATGCAGAGGGTAATTTCACCACACAGTGTGTGTGTACTATCAGTGGTACTTTAAAATCTACTTGACTTTTTCTTTATATTATCCTATTTCAAGACTCTTTTGATTGATCGAAACTTTTATTAGTAGATTGCATAGTACAGTACATATTCCAAACAATTGACCGCAAATGGTAACACCCGAATAAGTTTTGCAACTTGTTTAAGTCAGGGTTCACGTTAATCAATTCATGGTATTATTTATACACTTGTAAATTTCCTAGTAATAACTGCGACCTTTGTGCAGCAACACATACCAACTATACTTCTTAATCTTGACAAAACACTTATTTCTTGGTGAGAATTACTTAGCAGTTAGCTTAGCTATTAGCATGCTTGATCCGAACTTGTTCTCCGTATATCTTCGTCCTCCAGTGATTACTACTAGATAATGCAGGGTTTCCCGCAGCGCTTTGTTGTTAAGGCGGCCACCTACACCAAAGGTTTAACAATAAAACAAAGTCTTAACAAGCTGCTGTGCTTAGTTCTGCGTCTGCCTCTGTCAGTATGTCTCTGCAGCACCCAGTATTGTCCCACCGACAGAAACATCTGATTGGCTACACGCAGAGCGGTAACAGCCAATCAGCAGCGCGTATTCAGAGAGCATGTAACGTGGGGCTAGCAGAAAGGTGTTTTTAGCAGGTAAGGCAGCGGACTCTCCCCAAATGATAATAATCACCTCCCAGTCAACTACTAGTAACATCACTATGAGCCCGTTGACGTTCTAGAAACAAGCGGCAGCTCAGCTGGCTCGCAGTCCTTGAGGTCAAGGCTAATTAGCTTTTAGCGTAACGTTAACTCACTGTGTGTGCATGCATGCGTGGGTGCGTGTGGTGTGTGTGTGTTACGGACAGCAAAGCGGTGTCTGTCTGAGAGAAAGACAAGCAATATTGACTTACATTCAAAAACAAAGTTATTTCACTTGACTTTTTTCTGTGTTGATTGAGCTGTGTTGAAGCAGCAAAAAACAACATTGTGTTTAATGAAGAGTTTCTGTCTCTGATACTTGATATAATAATGTAACTGCATCATAAAGCCTACAGGAACTCCATGGTGTTCAGGGACAAATAGTCTCTCCTATTGCTATTGTACTATTTTTTTAGCTATAGTTACATTAATCATTAGTAATGTAGAAGCCTAGTTTTGAATGGCAGGGTCCCTGCTATCATATGTTTATAAAAATATAACATTTACATAATAAAAATCAACTACAGGATTCCTAAATGCTGTAATAAATTAAGCAGAGACCCCAAAAGGGACAAGCGGTAATAAATGGATGGATGGATGGAGTTGAGCAGATGTCAGCATGTGGCCCCACTTTTAACTCTTTTTTTCCACACGCTTATTGCAAACGCTTACTTACAGTAAGTCATTAATTTGACTTTGTAAGTCATTATTCTAGTATCTCAGGTAACTAGGACTGTTTTGTTTTCACTTTACGTAAAAAATATTGAGCTATACATCGTATATTGCCATTTAGCAAATGGAGCGGAAAACACAACTAAAAGTTGTAGGCTTCTTCACGCGACGAAACCGGCCTACTTCACCACAGTCTGTAGTCTATCGCCCCCCCCAGGCTGTGGTGGCAGCGACGAGATACACCGATCCTTACACCCACCCACCCCCTTCCCCGGTCCCCTCCCCCTGGAGAGTCACCACCTTAACTAACAAATGTTCTGGGGGAAACACTACCCGTATACCATCCAGCCCTAATTGAGCCAGTCCTTGAGTGTACCCTCCAAGAAATGTCAAGCTACCACAAGATCAACCACCTAAAACCCAACCCATAAAAAACCCAACTCTATATGCAGTTTCCACCTGCTGAATCAAGACGCGAAAAAACAACTGATCATAACTTGGGATCGCTACAAATAACTTGGGATAGCTACAAACTGTCCAACCATGCACATCCCATGTATCTTGTTGGTGCACTGGATGGGACAGTCTGGAGAACACCAAAGCCAAGGTCAACACCTGCAATAACAATAACATCCTGCGCAAACTATTGGGGCACAGATCCACCAACAATCTGGGCAACTGCCATGGCCCTGTGCTTCTCTAAAGCAGAGTATGCCTGCTCGAAATGAAGCCCTTCACATCATACCAAAACTGGTCGACGTGGCCTTCCTTACATGACACCTGCCGCATCAACACGCATCAATACAACACCTGTCCCGTGCCTCTATGCGCTATGTGGCATCTCTTCCCCGCATATCAGACTACTAGGTATCGCTCAAGATGAATGGGGAACACAGGAGAAAGACATCAGACACTTCTGTATGGCCATGTAGTAGCCCCACACAGGCTCCGATACAAATCCGGTTTTGTGCAAACAGGCCTGCCCCTCCAGACAACCAAACAAGTACCAAGGACCAACATCAGGGATAATGAATGCCAACGAAATGGCACACAAGCTCTGGAATGGCTAGACAAAGGAATCAAATCACCGGAAAGCCTTGCTAGTGGCCACGACCTTGGTCGGACAATCTGGAAGTCCCTTAGACCAGTGGTTCTCAACCTTTTTTCAGTGATGTGCCCCATCTGAACATTTTTTTTTTAAATTCAAGTACCCCCTAATCAGAGCAAAGCATTTTTGTTTGAAAAAAAAAGGATAAAGAAGTAAAATACAGCACTATGTCATCAGTTTCTGATTTATTAAATTGTATAACAGTGCAAAATATTGCACTGTTATACAATCATTTTCCAAATAGTACTTTCTTGAACTATTTGGAAAAAAAGATATAAAAATAACTAAAAACTTGTTGAAAAATAAACAAGTGGTTCAATAATAAATAAAGATTTCTACAAATAGAAGTAATCATCAACCTAAAGTGCCCTCTTTGGGGATTGTAATAGAGATCCATCTGGTTTCATGAACTTAATTCTAAACATTTCTTCACAAAAAAAGAAATCATATTTTTTATGGAACATGTCCACAAAAAATCTACCTGTCAACACCGAATATTGCATTGTTGCATTTCTTTTCACAGTTCATCAACTTATATTTATATTTTGTTGAAGTATTATTCAATAAATATAATTATAAAGGATTTTTGAATTGTTGCTATTTTTACAATATTTTTTAAAAATCTCACGTACCCCTTGGCATACCTTGAAGTACCCCCAGGGGTACGCGTTCCCCCATTTGAGAACCACTGCCTTGGACTGCGTGTCAAACAGGGGAGGTGCAAAACATTGAGGAAAGACTAAAACTGCAAAGCAGATGACACATGCAGCTAGGAAAGGGCCAATATTCAATACGTCAATTAACCAATGACAAATAAAAATAAATTCGGTACGTTTTTTCAACATCGATAAATCGCCATAAGCATGCTTTAAGAGCATGCACGTTTTTTGCAGCTTTAAGCAGATGCTTGTGTTTGTGCTATAACAAAATTTTAAAAAGGGGGTGAATTACCTTGTCATCATTAAGTGTTGGTGACTCTTTGTGGGGCAACTTGCGAGGAGGCGGAGCCGCTGGCCTGCTTGTATCACACAGTGCAAATAGTTAGCAGGCAGCTGCTAACATGGATAAACACGCAACAAAATGTCACTGCACCAATGGGGCAATCTTTCAGTTTACATCTTAGGAACACAATGAGTGTATCATTACTGAGGAGCCAGTTTGCTGAATGTGTTCGAACATGACCGTAGATAAGCACGACAAACCTGCACACCCTCTTGAAACACAACCACTGTGACCTGATACACACTCGTTTGGTGAATATGTCTACTTGGACGTTACGTTGGAGTCTGCAATATAAAGATTGATTGTAACAAGCCAGGTCAGTGCAAATAAAACAGTGCAAAATGGTGTGCGTTAATAGAAAGTGTGGTTCTAATCACTACATCACCAAAGACAAGCTACCCTTTCATACTGTTGAAAATATAACACTTCTATTGTGCTGCAAATGTTTGACATTTGTCATGTCTTGTCATGTCGGTGTTTCCTCGCTGGGAATCTGACAGTCTTATTTTTTATGCATATGACTTGTTAATACATCTGGTTATAATGTAATGTTTATACTGTTAATTTGCACATTGGTCTAAAAATGTCCTCACGTGATTGCCAGTAATTCATAACTTTACTTCGTCCTCCCCGTGAATGTGTGGGTTCCTTCCGGGTACTGCGGCTTCCTCCCACTTCCAAAGACATGCACCTGGGGATATGTTGATTGGCAACACTAAATTGGCCCTAGTGTGTGAATGTGAGAGTGAATGTTGTCCGTCTGTGTTGGCCCTGCGATGAGGCGGCGACTTGTCCAGGGTGTACGCCGCCTTCTGCCCGATTGTAGCTGAGATAGGCACCAGCGCCCCACGCGAATAAGCGGTAGAAAATGGATGGATGGATGGATACTTCTGCCTACATGTTCAATATTTTTAGAGCAGCTTTGTTAGTCTATACCTAAAAGTGAACCATTTTGTTTATTGTTTTGCTGTGTATATTTGAGGCCAACCTCGAACATATTGTTTTGCTTTTAGTTGGGATTTTCATTCAAGTGCAACATTTTGCAAACAAAGTAAATGTTATTGTTATAATATGTTTATTGTATTTAACATGGACATTTAAATGTTTACATACAAATTACAATTTTAAAATACACAATAAATACAAGTTGATTGCATTTAAAAGGATATAAATGTATTAATTTAAAGTTCCACTCAGTGACATACACACTAGGTGTGACGAAATTACCCTCAGCATTTGACCCATCCCCTTGTTCCATCCCCTGGGAGGTGAGGGGAGCAGTGAGCAGCAGAAGAGGTACTTAGGGAAAAAAAAAAGAGAATAAAAAAACTATTTTTAAGGGAGTTCTGGCCAAGAAGCAACAAAGTTACACATAAAATTAAATTCGCATTACACATTAAAATGACAGGATGGACATCAAGTAAAACAGTTACTGATAACTGAGGCTGCTTCAAATTCTCTCAGTTTAGATTTAAAAGCATTTAAGAATAAAATTAAAATTAAAAGGATATCCGGAAAACATGGGAGAAGGATTCCCTATAGTTGTCCCTTTTGAGTCAAATAGAGAACCAGATGATAAAAAATGCTGGTTAAAACAATTCAAGACTTCAGTTCGATCATAAACTGGCATTGATTTTTGGACTACAAATGTGGGAAAAGTTGTGTTTTTATTCGCAGGCAGACTTGTGATTACTTTCCAACATTTCTGTGGGTTGTTGAGATTCTCAGTGGTGACAGACAAAAAATAGTCCGATTTGGCCTTTTTGATAGGGGAAGTGCATTGATTTTAAAGCCGTCTTAAATATGACCAATCAGTGGCAGAGTTACTTTGTTTTGCCTTGTCCCATGCCTTATTACGCTCCTGCCAGCTCTGGAGAAAAACAGGGATTTTCTCATCCCTTCACGTTGTATTTCTTCAAAGGTGCATGTTTATTATTGATTTGCATGACAATGTATTTGAAAAATGTCCAAGCTAGCTCTACATCTGATATTAAATGTACGTATATGTTCCCATTCCACAATAGACAAAATATTTTTAAAATGTGACTTCAGTGTAAGCGGAAATACGACCTGAATGCGACCTGATTGCGACTTGTATAACATCTTTGGGGAAGCTATGTCAATTATATGGGCAGAAAAAGGCACGACCGGCCAGCAGAAGTGAATATGTTCTCACAACATTCTGTTTTGGTGAGCAAAGTATTTTTTCGGTGGCCAAATTTTTGGTGCATCACTAGTCAATAGTTAGTAAATAATAGGGATCTCACTTGCCGACTTCTCTCACCCGGGGCATTGAGTTTGAGTTTATTTCGAACATGCATGCATATGACATGTTACATCACAATTTCCATTTTCTCAAATCAACATGTTTGAAAAGGAGAAGGAAGAAGCAGGGCTCATTTAATACTACCCCTTTTCCTTGCAAACACTTTTGTTCACTTCCTGTTCTCAATCGATTCACAAAATACTCCATAAGTAATAACATTACAAATAAATAAATAATAATCATCCTTCCATCCATCCATCCATCCATCCATTTTCTACCGCTTATTCTCTTTTGGGGTCGCGGGGGGCGCTGGCGCCTATCTCAGCTACAATCGGGCGGAAGGCGGTGTACACCCTGGACAAGTCGCCACCCCATCGCAGGGCCAACACAGATAGACAGACAACATTCACACTCACATTCACACACTAGGGCATTAGTGAAGTAAATTGTATTTCATATGGTGAGATAAATAAGATTATCAAGAAAATAAATGGATGCATGGAATAAATTCTGGATGTTTATCATGGTTCTTCTTCTTTGTACTTTGTAAACACTTTCAGTTTGTAGAGTTTCTGGAATTGGATCATATTAGTACAGTTTGATTTCTTTGCTTAATTCATTCCGAAGTTTAATTCCACATACTGATATAATAAAGGGCTTAACTGTTGTACGTGCATACAATTGTTTTAAATCACATTTTTATCTAAGGTTATATTTCTGTATTAACACGTGATGCCAGGTATACAGTACTGTCAATTTCTACGGACAGCAAGGGGAGTACAGCTTACCCTAAAATATAAAAAAGTGGTAAAATATACTGTATTCTTTAGTGTTTACTTTACATTGACTAAATGCGCTAGAATGCGTTAAACTTATGTTTAGAATCAACTGCTTTGGCGACAGTTGGTGCGACTTTTTTCCATTAATGTGGGAACGTCACACTGATGCAGCCAAACGAGACGATCATTGGATAAATACCGCCCATGGACAGTGAGCGAAAAAATAAGAGTGATCGAAAGGGGGTCGTGGGCTTCTGCATGATGATTGGATGACCAGTCTGGACTGAATTCCTTTTTGATTGACAGCAAAATGAGCCAATCAGCAATCTTAAATCGGAAAGCACTGCCAAAGCATTTTTCAACTTTCATTCCGTTGTTCCTCATTAAATGTAGATATTTATAATTTTTTCATTGAACTCTTCTTTATAAAATCTAGCATGTTTATATATTTGATCGACAAAACCCAAAACCACTGAAGTTGGCACGTTGTGTAAATCGCAAATAACAACAGAATACAATGATTTGCAAATTATTTTCAACCTATTTTCAATTGAATACACTGCAAACACAAGATATTTCATGTTCAGACTGAGAAACTTTTTTTTCTCCGCAAATAATAATTGACCTAGAATTTAAAGGCCTACTGAAACCCACTACTACCGACCCCGCAGTCCGATAGTTTATATATCAATGATAAATTATTATTAACATTGCAACACATGCCAATACGGCCGGTTTAGTTTACTAAATTACAATTTTAAATTTCCCGCGGAGTTTCCTGTTGAAAATGTCGTGGAATGATGACGCGTGTTTGTGACGTTATTGGTTGGAGGGGACATATTAGCCAGCACCACTTGCGGATAAAAGTAGTCTCTTTCCATCGCGCAATTACACAGTATTTTGGACATCTGTGTTGCTGAATCTTTTGCAATTTGTTCAATGAATAATGGAGAAGTCAAAGTAAAAAGATGGAGGTGGGAAGCTTCAGCCTTTAGCCACACAAACACACGGTGTTTCCTTCTTTAAAATTCCCAGAGGTGAAGCTTTACTATGGATCAGAGTGGTCAAGCGAACATGGTTCCCGACCACTTGTCAACCGGCAGGTTTCGGTGAGAAAGTTGTGGTAAAAAGTTGCCTCTTAACTCACTAAAACACTAGCAACACAATAGAAAGATAAGGGATTTCCCAGAATTATCCTAGTAAATGTGTCTAAAAACATCTGAATCGCTCCCAACGCAGTCGCCTTTTTTTTTTTTTAACTTTAATTTATTTTTATTTTTTTTCCTAGTCCTTCACTATCAATATCCTCATCCACGAATCTTTCATCCTCGCTCAAATTAATGGGGAAATTGTCGCTTTCTCGGTCCGAATAGCTCTTGATGCTGGAGGCTCACATTATAAACAAAGTGCGGATGTGAGGAGCCCTCACACCGGTGACGTCATCGTCTGCTACTTCCGGTGAAGGCAGGGCTTTTTTTTAGCGACCAAAAGTTGCAAACTTTATCGTCGATGTTCTCTACTAAATCCTTTCAGCAAAAATATGGCAATATTGCGAAATGATCAAGTATGACACAAAGAATGGACCCACTATCCCCGTTTGAATAAGAAAATCTCATTTCAGTAGGCCTTTAATGGTAGCAACACATTGCAAAAAAGTTGGCACTGGGAAATGTTACCACTGAGTTACATGGCCTTTCCTTCTAACGTCACTCAGTCAACGTTTGGGAACCGAGGAACTTAAGTTGTTCAACAGTCCAGGGTCCCCGTTGTGGTATTGTAGGTTTTATATTGGACCACACATTTTCAATGGGAGACAGGTCTGGACTACAGTCTAGTAACATCACTCTTTTACTATTAAGCCACGCTGTTGTAACACGTGGCTTGGCATTGTCTTGTTGAAATAAGCAGCGGCGTCCATGATAACGTTGCTTGGATGGCAACATACCTTATGTTGCTCCAAAACCCGTATGTACCTTTCAGCATTAATAGTGCCTTCACAGATGTGTAAGTTACCCATGCCTTGGGCAATAATACACCCCCATACCATCACAAATGCTGGCTTTTGAACTTTGCGCCAACCATTATGCAAATCATGAGATGCCGTCACATTGACTACGTCCCATAGCCACACTCCTATACCCACATGTAGATTTCAAGCTGGGGAAACCCTTTAACAGCAATTAAAAGATTAGAACCCTCCCACATATATTACACTATATATATCCATTCATACATTATATTACTTTAATTTATATTCACATACAAAACAGTAATTTTTAAGGTGTAGAGACGTTTACTTTATTTTGTAGTTGTATTAGTGATTTCTTTGTTCATTTTACGGAATACGGTCAACTTCCTTTGTTTTCACTTGATCAAACTGTGCATGCAAGTGACGTCCAGGCCACATTGGGGCCACACTGGGGCCACATTGGGGCCACATTGGGGCCTGTGTGCGTTTACACTGGAGTCTGATAAAGATCACATTTTACTTGCAGTGTAAAAATTCAGTTGGAAAAAAAGTACATTTAAAAAAAACAAAAAACTATTTAGGACACTTAGACCTGCATTGTAAACGTAGTCAAAATTAACAGAGACGTGACTTTAAAGCTGAGGTATGTACCAAACTGATTATAGCGTACAGATGATTAAACCCATATCTAATATGTGGCATGAACTGTCAGCAGGCTGGAAGCACTGCAATAAGTTGAAAAACAAGTCTCCCAGGGATGCAGCCTATTTTACCAGTCAATATTTTAAGCAAGATC
Source organism: Nerophis ophidion (assembly GCF_033978795.1). Taxonomy (NCBI): domain Eukaryota; kingdom Metazoa; phylum Chordata; class Actinopteri; order Syngnathiformes; family Syngnathidae; genus Nerophis; species Nerophis ophidion. The sequence goes on from NC_084614.1 coordinate 41,962,965, forward strand.
ATTCTAATAGTCAATGACAAATAGGTGCCACTCCTCTTAATGACGTAGAGGAAAAAAGGCCCAAGTTGGGAGGTGCTTTTAAAAAGGTAATACGAAACTAAGCATACAGATAGGGTTTTACTCTCATGCCAACTGTGGGAAAACGCTGACACATTGCAGTTCTCGGGTGAGAACATCACAGCTTTTTCTGATTCAAATCCAACTAATGAATGACAATGCAGTAGCCATCATAACAATAACTACAGTGGGGAAAATTTAAAGAATGTGATGGTTTTGTAAATTAAGCCCCTTACAGAAAAAACAAGCAGTGATAGGTTTATTATAGCAGAGAGAAATACAACAGTTTAAATAAAGGTTCTGAACGTAAAACATGTCCTTGTATTTAATGGAGAACAATAATAAACAAGTATCTTGAGTTTCAATTTGTTTTATCTTATAAATAAGATATATTCAAAATATTTCAGTGCATGTGTAAGTACTTTTTGAGCATGTTCAACAATATGCGTGACAATAACGATAAACATAACATGAAGTTTTCGTATTGTTACATATCGACACACAATACTGGGACTACGGATGAAAATTTGCTTTGTGGCTAAATCTGGTGAATTTACAGAAATGTTCATTAATGTACAAAACCCGTTTCCATATGAGTTGGGAAATTGTGTTAGATGTAAATATAAACGGAATACAATGATTTGCAAAGCATTTTCAACCCATATTCAGTTGAATATGCTACAAAGACAACATATTACTTGTTCAAACTGATAAACATTTTTTTTTTTGCAAATTATCATTAACTTTAGAATTTGATGCCAGCAACACGTGACAAAGAAGTTGGGAAAGGTGGCAATAGCACTGCCAAAGCATTTTTCAACTTTCATTCCGTTGTTCCTCATTAAATGTAGATATTTATAAGATGCGGCAAGAGGCTGGTAAAGGAATATATTGTCTCCAGACTTCCCCCCACATTCGACCCATACCAGTTTGCTTATCGTCCTAACCGCTCCACAGAGGACACCATCTCCTCTACACTCCACCTGAGCTTAGAATATCTGGAAGGAAAGGGCACACACGTGCGGATTTTGTTTCTGGACTTCAGCTAAGCATCCAAAACCATCATCCCGCAGTACTAGGTGAGCAAACTGACCCCCTTGGATTCAGTACCCCCCTATGCAACTGGCTGCTTGACTTCCTCACAGACAGACCCCAATCTGTGAGAGTGGGCAACAACACCTCCAGTGCCATCTCCCTGAGTGCCCTGAGTCTGCTGCTGTTCACCTTGATGACCCATGATTGCTGCACCAGGTCCACTACTAACCACATTGTGAAGTATGCGGACAACACGACAGTTCTGGGCCTCATCCGTGACAACAATGACATGGACTACAGGGAGGAGGTGAAACATCTGCTTGACTGGTGCAGAACCAACAACCTGGTCCTGAAGGTCAACAAGACCAAGGAGATCATTGTTGACTTCAGGAAGCACCAGTCCAGCCACGCTCCACTCTTCATCAACTGCACAGCGGTGGAGATGGTAAGAGGCACCAAGTTCCTGGGGGTGCAGATCACTGACAATATAACCTGGTCCCTACACACCGGAGCTCTTGTAAAGAAAGCTCAGCAGCACATGCACTTTTCGCGTCGGATGAAAAGAGCACAGCTCCCTCCCCCCATTCTCACCACATTCTACAGAGGCACTATAGAGAGCCTACTGACCAACAACATCTCTGTCTGGACTGGAGCTTGCTATGCTTCAGACTGGAAATCTCTCCAGAGAGTGGTGAGGACGGTGGAAAAGATCATCAGGACTCCTCTTCCTCCTATCCAGGAGATCGCAAAAAGCTGCTGCCTGACCAGGGCTCAGAAAATCTGCAAAGACTCCTCCCACCCCCACCAAGGGCTGTTTTCACTGCTAGACTGTAGAAAGAGGTTCCGCAGCCTCCGAAGCAGAACCCCCAGGTTCTGTAACAGCTTCTTCCCTCAGGCCGTAAGACTCTTGAACGCATTATAATTAAATTATCCCCTCAACTCCCCTCAAAAAGGATTAACTCGCTGGAATAAAAAAGACAATATAACATACATCCATAAACGTGGACACATGTGAAAAAGTGCAATATATTTATCTGTACAGTAATCTATTTATTTATTCATATATATTTATTTTATATGTATATTTATATAATAATTTAGTATATTTATTTGATTATATATGCACCTTATTGCTTTTTTTTATCCTGCACTACCATGAGCTTATGTAACAAAATTTTGTTCTTATCTGTGCTGTAAAGTTCAAATTTGAATGACAATAAAAAGGAAGTAGGTCTAAGTCTAATGGGAGTCAGCGTTGATGATTTCAAAGCCCTCTAAAACAACTTCAAAACCTTCCCTCCATGTTTTATATACATACTGCAGGTCTATGTATATTGTCGTAACAGACATATTCATAACAATATTTACCGTATTTTGATCATTTTAATCCTTGATTTCTGATTTATTCAGTGCACTGATTTCCGTTTCCATAGCAGCGCACTTCCGACTTCTGGCAACAACTACTTCCGGTAACAAAGGCACATGTGTGTTCTAATCATGGTAGACTTGGTAAAAGACAACATTTTTTGACAAACATCTTCTTGAAGCTGAATATATTGAGGATGAACTGCCGCTTCTAGAAACCAGTATGAAGGAAGGCTGAGACGTTAGAACAGACAAAGCCAAGAGCGTGAGGTCGGTGTGACTCGAAGCTGCAAAATGTGGAATTTGAAGCCAGGTTATTTTAACATAAATTAAGTGCTTACCCAAATAAACCGGAAAACACATCCCTGGCAAGCTGGACCAAAAGCAAAACTGCCCTTCGAGTAAGTCACATTTTGACATTGCTCATGATACACCGTACAACTACAGTACGTACACTATCGAGCTCGCTGTGTACAAAAAAACATCAACTCTGGGCTAATGATTGTTCATATTTTTCAGTCATTAGAGATTATTCTCCATTTGCATTGCAAACTCAAACGCCTTTCCTGTTGACGTGGAAGAAAGCTTATCTCTTTCCGTAGCCAGATTTTACGGCTAATACCAAAGCATGTTGTTGTGTGTCACTACGCTAGAAAAAGAAAGTGTGTTCGCTCTTACAATAACAACGTCGCCACGGCTTGGTTATTCTAGAGGTTATGGAACGTAAATGAAGTATTGTTGACTGTTTTTGAATGCGTTTTCAAAGTGATTTAGAGGTAGAATTGATTGCTCCTATTAGCTGCATTGCTAGCCAGCTAGAACGAGACGATTTTACATTTTTGAAAGCGAGGAAAAAAACTAAACGATAGTCAAAATTACCAAAAAAGTGCAGTTCCCCTACACAACTGTAAGTTAATTAAAGTTGTGTACATGTCACGATCAATGACTCGCCTGCTGAGGACATCAAATATAAAATGTGTCCTCTTTACTTTCTCCCAGGTGTACACACATTACAATGTGGAACCTGTTAAACCCACACATTATTTTGGCGGCGAAAAATCCAACTTACTCAACTCACGTGGGAAAATTGATTAAATATGACTGAATTTCGTTTCTGTCAGCATTTGCATCCCGTTTTTATTATTTTGAATCATTCATTATGACGTCAGTTAGTTTTGTTATCGTCTTAGTCAAGATGAATTTTGTTTTGATTTGTTATCGTCTTATTTTCATGTTGAGAAATAGGCTGTTGACAATAACTAAGACGAAAACCATTAGTCAACAAAATTAAAATTGCATCCCAGTCTCGTGCAGGTCAGCAACCAATTGTCAACTCTTTGGATTGGTTTGAATGGAAGAGCCAGTTTCCTTAAGGTGTCTTTTATCCACATAATGAGTTGAGATTCTGAGTACTTTCTTAAAGTGACAGAACTGATTAGCGAGATTTATGGACACATACACTATATTGCCAAAAGTTTTTGGCCACTTGCCTTGACTCACATACGAAGTTGAAATGCTATCCCATTCCTAACCAATAGTGTTCAATATGACGTCGGTCCCCCTTTTGCAGCTGTTACAGCTTCAACTCTTCTGGGAAGGCTGTCCACAAGGTTGCGGAGTGTTTATAGGAATTTTCGACCATTCTTCCAAAAACGCATTGGTGAGGTCACACACCGATGTTGGTTGAGAAAGCCTGGCTCTCAATCTCCATCCTATCAATCCATGCATTTTCTACCACTTATTCCCTTTTGGGGTCGCGGGGGGCGCTGGCGCCTATCTCAGCTACAATCGGGCAGAAGGCAGGGTACACCCTGGACAAGTTGCCACCTCATCGCAGGGCCAACACAGATAGACAACATTCACACTCACATTCACACACTAGGGCCAATTTTAGTGTTGCCAATCAACATATCCCCAGGTGCAAGTTTCCATCCTAATTCATCCCAAAGGTGTTATATCAGGTTCAGGTCAAGACTCTGTGCAGGCCAGTCAAGTTCATCCACACCAGACTCTGTCATCCATGTCTTTGTGGACCTTGCTTTGTGCACTGGTGCACGGTCATGTTGGAAGTAGAAGGGGCCCGCGCAAAACGGTCCCTACAAGGTTGGAAGCGGGAAATTGTCCAAAATGTTTTGGTATCCTGAGGCATTCAAAGTTCCTTTCACTGGAACTAAGAGGCCAAGCCCAACTCCTGGAGCGGACCCCATTCCTATGTGAGTCAAGGCAGGTGGCCAAATACTTTTGGCATTATAGTGTACCTGGTCCAAAAGTTCGGAATTCTTAATAAAATATATATTTTTCCCCTCAAACTAAAAAAAAATAATTTAAAACCTTTATCGAATGTTGTTTTGCTTACATAATGTCCCTCTCTCTGTTAAAATAAACGTAGCATGTATCTTATGATGCCCACTGCATGTATCAGCTGACCTACCAGACACCATATTAATGAAAAATCCATCCATCCATCCATTTTCTGCCGCTTATTCCCGTTCGGGGTCGCGGGGGGCGCTGGCGCCTATCTCAGCTACAATCGGGCGGAAGGCGGGGTACACCCTGGACAAGTCGCCACCTCATCGCAGGGCCAACACAGATAGACAGACAACATTCACACTCACATTCACACACTAGGGCCAATTTTAGTGTTGCCAATCAACCTATCCCCAGGAAAAATGACAAATATATTTATATTTTTTGTGGACAAAAGAGGTCGTTCTCTCCATGTATCTCTCTGACGTATTTCTCACACCGTCACCATCATCAACATACATGTATAAACGTACATGTTAGTAGCTGGGAGCAGATAAGTAAAATGTATGAAAATATGAATGGATTCTGGTGGCGAGTTTAGCTTTCTCTCGTCTTCTGCTTCACTTGCCATCAATCCCCTCTGCATGTCTGCGGTTTATTCGCCGCAACGTTTGAATCAAATTGTATCCCAATCACTTTATCGCCGAATTTGAAAGAAACGGCGCCAACACTGAGAGGTGGAAACAAAAAGACTCACCGGCGGCAGACTGCAGTCCCTTCGCTTGCGTAGCAAATACTAATACGGATTTTTTTAAAGTGTTCTCCTGCTCCAGAATCACATTGTCTTCGAGCGTGACGCCGGCGCCAACGTTTGTCCGTCCATCTTTACGTGGAATTACAACAGGGTGTTCTTGAGGAGGACGTGTTTAAAGGTAAAAACGTGTCCGCCGGAGCATTCCTTGTGCAAGTGAATGCAACGCCACCGGAAAAGTGGGGGGAGATCGACTCAAAAGACAACCCTGTCGACACCGGATCAGTATCAGGATACTTGCGTGATGCGTTCAAGGTTTTCAGTTGTTATTTTATTGTTTTTTATATATGTGTTTTTTTGTTGTGTTGATCACATTTATATATTGTTTTGTCGTTTACAACCCCAATTCATAGATTATTGGACACAGGAGATCTTAGAGGGCCAAAAATAAAAGCAACAAGTCGTTTTTAGATTTCTTTACTCATTTTCCACAGTTGACTTTGTTTTGGTTTAACAATGATATATTCCCCAGCACCCCCCGCGACCCCAAAAAAGGAAAAGCGGTAAAATATGGATGGATGGATGGATGCTATAAAGGGGAAAAATTGTATTATTTTACTAATATTGTTACGTCGTCCCGGTTTTTGCCTAAAATATTTACTTCATTCTGATCATAATCATGGTCATCAAAGTAAATGCATGAAAATAAACGTATTCAGAAATATTTACATAAGTAAAAGAAAAAAAAAATATATATATATACTTATATATATGCATATGTATATATATATATATATATATATATATATATATATATATATATATATATATATATATATATATATATATATATATATATATATATAAGATTCCGATTGGTGTAGTGCAACAGCGAGAGCTCCGCTGCGATACGGCTAACTATACCGATATGTATGTATATATATATATGTATATATATATATATATATATATATATATATATATATATACATATTGGTATATTGTATATATATATATGTATACATATACATATATATATACATATTGGTATAGTTAGCCGATATGTATATATATATATATATATATATATATATATATATATATATACATATATACATATATATATATATATATATACATATCGGTATAGTTCGCCGTATCGCAGCGGAGCTTTCACTGTTGCACTACACCAATCGGAATCTTTAAAGGCCTACTGAAACCCACTACTACCCACCACGCAGTCTGATAGTTTATATATCAATGATGAAATATTAACATTGCAACACATGCCAATACGGCCTTTTTAGTTTACTAAATTGCAATTTTAAATTTCCTGGGACTTTTTTTTGAAAACGTTGCGTAATGATGACGTGTACGCGTGACGTCATGGGCTGTTATGAATATGAGCGCTGCACACACACACAGCTAAAAGTCGTCTGCTTTAACGGCATAATTACACAGTATTTTGGAGATCCGTGTTGCTGAATCTTTTGCGATTTGTTCAATTAATATTGGAGAAGTCAAAGTAGAAACACGGAGTTGGGAAGCTTTAGCCTTTAGCCACACAAACACACGGTGATTCCTTGTTTAAAATTCACGGAGGTTAAACTTTTCTATGGATCAGAGCGGACATGGATCCCGACTACATGTCAACCAGCAGGTTTCGGTGGAAAAATTATGGTTAAAAAGTCGCCACTTGTGCCTCCCGTACAGCTGCGGTCGACTTCCCTGAGACACTGCACGTCAACACTCGGCCGTGGACGTACACTTCCGAATATCAGGTAATATTAAACTCACTAAAACACTAGCAACACAATAGAAAGATAAGGGATTTCTCAGAATTATCCTAGTAAATGTCTCTAAAAACATGAGAATCCGTCTCAATGGAACGCGATTGCAATCGCGTTTTTTTTTTTTTTTTCTAGTCCGTCGCTATCAATATCCTCAAACACGAATCTTTCATCCTCGCTCAAATTAATGGGGAAATTGTTGTTTTCTCGGTCGGAATAGCTGTTTTTGTTGGAGGCTCCCATTAAAATCAATGTGAATATATGAGGAGCCTTCAACATGTGACGTCATCATCTGCGGTAGAGACGGGGCTTTTCTCCAGTTGCGAACTTTATCGTGGATGTTCTCTACTAAATCCTTTCAGCAAAAATATGGCAATATCGCAAAATGATCAAGTATGACACATAGAATGGACCTGCTATCCCCGTTTGAATATGAAAATCTCATTTCAGTAGGCCTTTAGATTCCCTTTGAAAGAAACACCACAAGTAAGAGAAGACAATTCTCCCGTCCAAAGGCAAAACCCAGTAACTCAATTTTGGTCAAAACTGAGCTGATAATAATTTTGGAGTTCCTAGGTGATATGCTTTACATTAGTGTATGCGATATTGTAATTTGTTCCGTAAGTAAGCTGTTACGCGCATGGCAGGACCTAGCAACTACCACATAACCGCGTGGATACAACAGAAAAACCTAGTATCTCAAGGGTATCTCTAGAAGAGAGTTACTAGGTTCTGCTTTTGGACGGGAGAATTGTATTTTGTAAAGTTTGTAACTTATTCAAGTATTCAAGTAGTAGTTAGATAAAATCCCCATGCCTTATTCTTTAAAGAATACGATTGTGCTCTTATCTTTCACTGTCGGACTGCAAGAGGCCGACAATTCAGTGATTTCAGTTTTGGACTTGAACTAAACGTCATTCAATTTTCGTCATTCAATTTTAAATAACACACCAATGTTGACCCACTTGTTGACGCACTTACGTCGGAAAATAAACGTTAATTAAGAAAGTATTTACCGAATGTGACCATTTTAAAACCGCTATTTTTCTAAACCAGGGGTCAGCAACCTTTACCACTCAAAGAGCCATTTTGACCCGTTTCACAAAATAAAGAAAACTATGGGAGCCACAAAACACTTTTGAAATGTAATATCAAATTATACTGCATACACCGCTACCCCCCATGCGTCGGTTGAGGTGGGCGGGGTTGGGGGCCGGGGTTTGGTGGTAGCGGGGGTGTATAATGTAGCCTGGAAGAGTTAGGGGATGGATGGGATTCTGGGTATTTGTTCAGTTGTGTTTATGTTGTGTTATGGTGCGGATGTTCTCCCGAAATGTGTTTCTCAATCTTGTTAGGTGTGGGTTCACAGTGTGGCGCATATTAGTAACAGTGTTTAAGTTGTTTATATCACAACCCTGTATGGCTGTTGAACAAGTATGCCTTGAAGTCACTTTCGAGTAATAACAGAGGCCGCATGTGACTGGCCAGCACCTAGATGGCTATGTGTAAAGGCAGGCGCGATGACATGTTTCAGAGATTACATGTTTCAGAGAGCGCAAATTTTGGCACGCCATCAATGTTGTCGTCCGGGTGAAAATCGTAAAAAGTTTTCCCTGGGAGAGGCACCTGAAATCCGAAAACCTTCTGGAAAAATCGTGAGGGTCGGCAAGTATGCGGCTGAGCCACATCAGAGCGATCAAAGAGCCGCATGCGGCTCTGGAGCCGCGGGTTGCTGACCCCTGTTCTAAACAGATGTGGCTAAAGTTGTTGTAGTGTTGTGAACTTGTGTCCAGTACGCAGGCACCGACATTAATCCATTTGGGACATATTTTACTTTTACAATACGTGCTGCCACGAACCAAGCACACTTATGGAAATGACGTGTATTAATCATGTTATTTATTCTAGTGCCTCTCATAGTGTGGTTGCTAAATTAGTTGGAGGCTCGTATGAAAGCTGACACAAGACTGCCCTCCAGTGGTGACAGCAACAAACACAATGGAAATGGAAACAATTTCCACAGCATAAAACATAGCTGATTGAAACTTTTGTTAGTAGATTGCACAGTTCAGTACATATTCCGTACAATTGACCACTAAATGGTAGCACCCAAATAAGTTTTTCAACTTGTTTAAGACGGGGTACACCTAAATCAATTAATGGAAATTGAAACAGTAAACCATTTCAGAGGGTACAATATCAAGGTAATTATACCATACCAAAAATATGTACTAATTCCAATTTAATGTACAAAATAAATATTTAAACCTTTTACATTTCTTAATGATAATATACTTTATTTTTAATTTACATTTGTAAGTTTTCACTACATATTTTTATATACTATTAGTTAATACATGTTTTAATTATGAAGTGAATTCAACTTTTGTTGCATAATTTATATACCTTAAATGTTTTCAACATGTCAAACAACAATACAAGTATTGTCATGTAATCAACACGGAGGTGTTTTTTGTTACTCCCCTTTTTATTCAAAGTACACCAGAATACAAAATGATCTGCGTCGGCCATTATAAGACACGACAGTAACACGTCATCACATCAAAACAACACAAAAAAGGCAGGGCAGCATTGACTGTACATTGTTCATTTACAGCAAGGGTGTTCAAAGTGAGGCCCGTATCAACATATTCTGAAAATAATTCATTTTATATATATATATATATATGTGTGTGTGTGTATACATACTGTACATATATACAGATATGTATATATATATATGCATATGTGTGTATATATATATATATTAATACATATAAACATATACGTATATATACATACATATATTCATATATATATACATATATACACACATTTATATGTATACATACATATGTATATCCATCCATCCATTTTCTACCGCTTATTTCCTTTTGGGGTCACGGGGGGCGCTGGCACCTATCTCAGCTACAATCGGGCGGAAGGCGGGGTACACCCTGGACAAGTCGCCACCTCATCGCAGACATATGTATGTATATATATATATATATATATATATATATACACACGTGTGTATATATTCATACATGTATTTATATACATTTATACACATACATATACAGATATATACAGACACACATATACAGTATATACACACACACATTTACATATTTGTTAATATACATTTGTGTATACATATATATATGTATATATACACTTATATTTACATCCATATATTTATATACATTCATATATATACACACACTCATGCAAACATATATATATACACACACACACACGTATATGTATGTGTGTACATATATACGTATATATTCACGTGTATATATATACACACACACGTATATACACGTGTATATATATATATACACACACACACACATGTATATATACATATGTATGTTTACACACATATATGTATATATGTGTTGGCAACACCAAATTAGCCCAAGTGTGTGAGTGTGAATGTTGTCTATCTGTGTTGGCCCTGCGATGAGGTTGCGACTTGTCCAGGGTGTACCCCGCTTTCTGCCCGAATGCAGCTGAGATAGGCTCCAGCGACCCCAAAAGGGACAAGCGGTAGGAAAATAGATGGATGGGTGTGCGTGCGTGTATGTATGTGTGTTCATATGTACATACATATACACACACATAAATATATATATATATATGTATATATATATATATACATATATATATATACATATATATGTAGATATATATGTATATATACATATATATGTATATATATATACATATATATATGTATATATATATATATACATATATATGTATATATATATACATATATATGTATATATATATATACATACATATATATATATATATATATATATATATATATATATACATATATATATATATATGTGTGTGTGTGTACAGAGACAGACAGACAGATTGATAGATAGATAATTACGCTTTGGTTTTGTCACCAAAGCTAGAAATTGGATGTTGTGATCTAGCACATGTTGACATGTATTGGATTGATTTAAACATTTTTAATGCACATGTATCCAAGTGGCCTTCTTACAATTTTGGACGCCCTTGTTTTATCGTGAGTATTTTAATATATTCGTTTTGTTACTGTCTTTAATAATAATAATAATAATAATAATGGATTAGATTTATATCGCGCTTTTCTATTGTTATATACTCAAAGCGCTCACAGAGAAGTGGGAACCCTTCATTCATTCACACCTGGTGGTGGTAAGCTACATCAGTAGCCACAGCTGCCCTGGGGTAGACTGACGGAAGCGTGGCTGCCAGTTTGCGCCTACGGCCCCTCCGACCACCACCAATTATTCATTCATCATTCATTCACCGGTGTGAGCGGCACCGGGGGCAAAGGGTGAAGTGTCCTGCCCAAGGACACAACGGCAGCGACTTTGATGTCCATAGGTGGGAAGCGAACCTGCAACCCTCAGGTTTCTGGCACGGCCGCTCTACCCACTACGCCAAGTATTGGTTATCCGTATCATACCGTGAAGTGAGGCCTCGGTTTTTGTTTGAGTCACTTTTTTAAGGTTTTGTAAACCATCGAAGTTATCATAACATCCAAATATATCCGCCGTATGTCATACATTTACAGTATCACCCAGCCCTACAGTACGATGCTATGAAGGTTTTGTAATGGACATTTTGAGGCAAAATTCAATCACCTAACTGCACGGGTGTCCCGATACAACTCTTTCACTTCTGACACAGACATTCAATATTGGCTATTACGATATCAGTATATCTCCTTTAATTATTTTGTGGTGTGGAATGTAATTAGTCAAACAGAACAAAGGGAGGGATTAAAAAACACAAACCTATTTATTATTAGCCTTCTAGAACAGACTTATGCTGTTTTTAAGTTTTAGTGAAGTGGTAATTGTGGCCACAATAAGCTCGACACAGAAAGTCGAATGATGCGTACACATTTGTTACAATATACTTTCCAACTCGCAATTGCCTTGGAGACTTAACTAATATGCAGCTACATTTATTTGATACCAGTTTATATTGAAAAATGTGCTGTATTACACCACAATATTGTTCCGATATGGACACATTATGTATGTGTAGCCTGTGTACTATTGTGTGCTTAGCTGTTGTGTAGCTGCTCGCTCTTAGTAGCCTACAGCTTACAATGCTTACCTTTTATAAATGACTTGACTAAAATAAAAGAAAAGACCAACCTTGTGTGTTTATTGGAGGACATATAGAAGTCAACAGTCTGTGCAGCTTTGCACTTATAAACACACTGCAGGACTGCTTGTATCGGACTGTTTTGATGCAAGCCAATATTGATGTCTTTGCTGATATTGGACCATTATCGATATTGGATCAGGACACCCGTACACCTAACATTATTTAGAATTTAGAAATCAACCAGAATCACAGAAAGTTCCACTTTATATATTCTACTCTCTATGAATGACTTTTTAAATGTGTTCCAAAGAATAATCCTCAATTCCTTTTGTCTCCACTGGTTATTTTGTGTTCATGTGTTGTAGAAGCAGGCGTGATCTCGCTGGTTGAATAATGCACTGAACACTTCTGACCGCCTTAAAAATAAATACTCTAAATATGTCAATTCTGGTGGAATGTATGAAAATACTTCAAGCATCTTAAGCACAATCACTCCTTTCATTTTCTCTTGAAATAAAATTCTATAATTCTGAGCACAGACCTCGCTATTAGGTGACGCACGCACACACACACATGCACTGCAAAGAAGTGCCGCACGTTTTCTCTCCACACATAGAAATGATATGCATATTCATAACTTTTGGATTTAGCTTTCTCCTTCATCGCCGCGGTTGTCTGGTTTGGAGGAGCCCTCGAAGCGCTGGGAGGCGATGGCTGCTTGATGAGACATACTCTTCCTGGCGACGTCACCTTTCCTCCACAACGTGATCTCCTGCAACAACAGGAAGTGCTTGAGGTCTACAATCCTGGTTTCTGTGATGACTGTCTTTTATCCACAAGAACCTGAAAAGATCCTTCATACTGCATACCTGCTGTTTGAAGTATCGTCTTTCCTCCTCGTCAATGAGGACCAAGTTGAGGTAGTAGCGCACTGAGAACTTCTTGTTAATGTCCCTCATGGTCGGCGTCATCTCGTAGCCTGCTAGGAACAGCCTGATGGGGATGGACTCTCCTGCACAAGAAAATAAAGAAGTATGGAAACAGTGGGAATTTTTAGAACGTGAAATGGAATAGACAATATGACCTGTATGAGCAAACCATCTGGCCGTTAGAATGGTTTGAATCAGTTGATTAAAGTGGTAATAGGAAGCATGTAAACAAGTGGTGGTTAATAGGATGGATAAAATGCTAACAGTGCTTTAGCAGTTTTGTAGTGTGCTCACGTTGTGCTATGTAGGTTTAAACTATTTCAAATGATGAAAACACTACCACCGAGCAACATACCATTAAGTACCGACAGTGCAGTGCTATGACAGTTCTATAGTGTGCTTGCATCATGCTATGAATGTTTAAAGGAGACCTACTGAACTGCCAAAGCTTTTCATTTGGCCCACCAGACATCACCCAAATAGGCTTGATAAAACCATAAAAACTAGGGTTGATCATGTATGCAGTACTCCCATCATCCTGCAGGAGGCAACAGCAAGCCATACAGTCGTGGTCAAAAGTTTACAATATTTACACTTGTAAAGAACAAAATGCAATGGCTGTCTTGAGTTTCTAATCATTTTTACAACTCTTTTTTTTGTCATAGAGTGATTGGAGCACATACTTGTTGGTCACAAAAAACGTTAATGAAGTTTGGTTCTTTTATGAATTTATTATGGGTCTACTACAATGTGACCAAATCTGCTGGGTCAAAAGTATACATACAGCAATGTTAATATTTGGCTACATGTCCCTTGGCAAGTCTCACTGCAATAAGGCACTTTTGGTAGCCATCCACAAGTTTCTGGTTGAATGTTTGACCACTCCTCTTGACACAATTGGTGCAATTCAGCTAAATCTGGTGGTTTTCTGACATTGGACTTGTTTCTTCAGCATTGTCCACACGTTTAAGTCATTAATTTGGGAAGGCCATTCTAAAACCTTAATCCAAGCCTGATTTAGCCATCCCTTTACCACTTTTGACGTGTGTTTGCGGTCATTGTCCTGTTGGGACACCCAACTGCGCCCAAGACCCAACCTCCGGGCTGATGATTTTAGGTTGTCCTGACGAATTTGGAGGTAATCCTCCTTTTTCATTGTCCCATTTACTCTCTGTAAAGCACCAGTTCCATTGGCAGCAAAATAGGGCCAGAGCATAATACTACCACCACCATGCTTGATGGTAGGGATAGTGCTCCTGGGATTAAAGGCCTCACCTTTTTTCCTCCAAACATATTATTGGGTATTGTGGCCAAACAGCTCAATTTTGGTTTCATCTGACATCACGTGGACAAAGATAAGACCTTCTGGAGGAAAGTTCTGTGGTCGGATGAAACACAATTGATCTGTTCGGCCACAATACCCAGCAATATTTTGGAGGAGAAAAGGTGAGGCCTTTAATCCCAGGAACACCATACCTACCGTCAAACATGGTGGTGGGGTGGTAGTATTATGCTCTGGGCCGGTTTTGCTGCAAATGGAACTGGTGCTTTACATAAAGTAAATAGGAAAATGAAAAAGGAAGATTACTCTCCAAATTCTTCAGGACAACCTAAAATCATCAGCCCAGAAGTTGGGTCTTGGGCGTAGTTGGGGGTTCCAACAGGACAATGACCCTAAACACATGTCAAAATCAGTAAAGGAATGGCTAAATCATTCAAGAAAATTTGGTTTTAGAATGGCCTTCCCAAAGTCCTGACTTAAACATGTAGACAATGCTAAAGAAACAAGTCCATGTCATAAAACCAACAAATTTAGCTGAATTGCACCAAATTATGTCAAGAGGAGTGGTCAAAATTTTAACCAGAAGCTTGTGGATGGCAACCAAAAGCACCTTATTGCAGTGAAACTTGCCAAGGGACATGTAACCAAATATTAACATTGCTGTATGTATACTTTTGACCCAGCAGATTTGGTCACATTTTCAGGAGAAGCATAATAAATTTATAAAAAAAACAAACTTCATGAATGTTTTTTGTGACCAACAAGCATGCGCTCCAATCACTCTATCCAAAAAGAAAAAAAGAGTTGTAGAAATTATTCGAAACTCAAGACAGTTATGACATTATTATTATTACAAGTGTATGTAAACTTTTGACCACAACTGTATGTGTCACAATAAAGCAGCAGGGGAGTGACTAGGATAAGACTACTCATTCAACCCTGGAAAAAAAATCAAAATAATTTGCAAAAATCGTATGAATGTTCTACCCCAAGCAAGTGCATGAGTCGTTTTCTGGCGGACTTTTTAACCGACGGACACATTGTTCTAGACAAGCAGCAGCATTGTGTATTTATTTTATTTTATTTTTCTTAGGGGGTAACAATAGTCAATATTTATTTATTTATTTTTCTTATAAAATAAAAGTGAGCTTTTGTTAAACCAAATATTGTGTTTTTTTCCATATACAACAGCCTATCTGGATTTGATAAGAGAATCAATAAGGAATCGGTTCGATAAGAGGATTCAATATTGGGTTCGAACTCGATAATTTCTAATCAAACATCATCCCTTGCGACAACATTAATAGTGATAAGTCACATAAGATGTTTGGTGTGTGAATGTTGTGTAATTTCTAACTTCCAACTTCTTTGTCATGTGTTGCTGGCATCAAATTCTTAAGTTAATGATTATTTGCAAAAAAAAAAATGTTTTCAGTATGAACATCAAATATCTTGTCCTTGTAGCATATTTAACTGAATATGGGTTGAAAATGATTTGCAAATCATTGTATTCTGTTTATATTTAAATCTAACACAATTTCCCGACTCATTTGGAAACGGGGTTTGTAAAACTAAAGAAAAACAAAAATTCAAAAGGAGGAACATCAATCTCAAAAACAGGAGCTTCTTTTTATTCATACTGTTAACTAGCTACACACGCTGAAAACGAAGAGCAAGGGCAGAATAATGAATTTATTGACAGTGCAGTGTAAAAACTGATGTGCTTACTTTTCAATTAAACGCAGTCTCAAAAGAAATATAACCTGCTGAGGGACTTTCTGACGAAGCATCCCCATTTTAATGTCCGTCTTCATTATGTAGTTGAATAGCCCTTGTTTAAAGCATTTCAAATGATGAAAATGGCTAAAATGCAAACAGTAAGCATGCTATCACTTAGCAGGATAGCACTTACTGCCAAAAGTGCTTCAACAGTTCTGTACTGCATTGATTTAACATTACATCATGACATGTAGGTTTAAAACATGTCCAATGATGTCCATTTCTGTATTTAATTTACATTATATAATGCCATGTAAGTTTAAACCATTTAAAATTATGAAAATGGCAAAATGCTAACAGCTAGCATGCTACCATCTCGCAGGATAGCATTTAGCACCAAAATGGCACATCAAGTCTAGTGACTTTACATTACATCATGCCATGTACGTTTAAACCATTTAAAATTATGAAAATGACTGAATACTATCATTTAGCATGCTACCGCCTACAGCAGCAAGATATCATTAAGTACCGAAAGGTATTTGGCAGTTCTATAGTGTGCTAACATGATGCCATTGCTTAGTACGTTTAAACCATTTCAAATGATGGAAACGGCAAAATACTAACATTTAGCATGCAGCCACTTAACAGGATCGCACAACATGCTAAAAGTACAACACCAGTTTTGTATAATTTTGCATTACATTCTGCATGATGACATTACATTACATTACCATGTAGGTTTACTTTAAACCAGTGCTTCTCAATATTTTCTGTTGCGACCTCCCTAAGAAAAATTAAATCTTTTGCGCCCCCACACTCTCCATCGTGACTATAAATAGTATAATTTGTCAATAAAATTGTTATAAATATACCTCTGCGTAACACGGTCAGTGTATTAACGTTAATAGAAACAATACACCGGTCTTTCTTTGGCTTCCACCGTGGTTACAGTGAAGCCAACTGCTATGTACGCTTCATAATATTCTGGTACGGCTAAAAAAAGCAAGTTCCCAGAGGTTATGTTGTTGTATTTTGAGTTAAAGTTGTTGTTTTGTGACTTTGTGTTGTCGCATTTGGGCGTTTGTGTTTGTTGTGACTTTTGCAATCAAGGTCCGGCTGGAGGTTGTTGTGTTGTGGCGTTTGTTGGAACTGTTCTCGGCCACCGTAGCTGTTTATTAAAATTAAAGTAGTAGCAGGTCAAACCACTGCTTAGACAACCTGAAAATAATTTTTAATGTAAACCTACTGTTAATTAAACCTGAATAGATGTTGGTTGCACCTGATTTTTGGTAATAATATTGTATTATTTTTAGAGCTGTCAAGTGATTATTTTTTTAATCAGATTAATCACACTCTTGAATTGTGAACAATCATGATAAATTACAGGTTATGATTTGCTTGCATAAATAAAGTTTGCTTAAGAAAACACAACAATCTTTGGATACAAATGCCATTTATAGTCAGAGTTCATACAGGAATGTTTTTAAAAATGTCTTACTGAACTGCTCATAACTTGGTGACAGTAAGTATAGTAAGAATTAAGTGCACGTTAAAGTATTTGCAATAATATGGCAAACAAAACACAAATGTATATTAAGAGATATTGGCATGAACACACAAATAAAAATGTAACAACGCACCATTTAAATCTGCATTTAGTCTTTAGTTTAAATCAGTTGTTTAAAACAAACAAGCGTAGTTACCTTTTCAGATGACAATGACGATCTCTTTTTTTTTATATATATATACAATGCAGACCCAGCTCGTGGTGATTAATTACAGATGTCCAATGTTCTCCAGTAAGCAAACTAAATTCACATTCAGCCAACGGTTGCAACTTGGTGCTCTTGTTTGTGTAATACACTTTCTTTATCCTTCCTGTAATGTGCCTCTCCAAGGTTTTGTACGACAGATCAGCTGTAGATGAATGGCCTTTTGATCGTCACCGATGTTAAGTGGCTTACATTTGGTGGCTGTCTATTTTGCAAAGGCATTGTTTAACTTATCAGTAGTATTTTTGACAACATTGACGCTGGTAAACTCTCCCACCGTTGTTTGTCGTCCTCTGCTTGTTGTCAATGTCGCATTCCTGGTAGCGGCGCTATCCTCCAGTACATGTTTTGCTTTAAGAGGATATTTTAAACTTGATGTGCGACGGTGATAAAATTTGTCACAAGTTACGTCAGTTTTATCTAAAGTTCTGTTTTCAAGTGAAATTGGCAGTCTTTCATCATAATCACAGTTTAAGCCTTAACCTGGTTTTGATTAATCTTAATTTATCTATGACAACGCGATCGTTCTTTTAAATCAATCGCATGTGTTAACGTTGACAGCCTTAATTATTTTATGTTGAAAAATAGCCCCAGCAAATGTAGCAGGTACTGTTTAAATGTTGATTACTGTACTTTTATTGAAAATGTCTTGAATATTGAAAATGTGAGCAGAGACTTTTTTTCTTGTTAATTCAACTTAAAGTGTTGGTTGCACTTTTCGTAAATATAATGTGAATGCATTGGTCATTCATTGTTATTTACTAATGTCCATAATACATTAATTCACCTGCGAGGTCCAGTAAAAAGGATTTATTTCACACTGGTTGAATTTTTTTTTGCTAAAAAGGTTACTGAGTAGATTTCAACCCACTGAATCAATTCGAATCTTATCGTTCTCAATAAATTAATATTTTCCCAAAATCATATCGTTAAACCTTAAATTATGATTGGAATTGAACTGTTGTTCAAACGGAAGTTTACACGCCTAAAACTTAGTGCAAAGTGCAATAGTTCTGTAAAGATGTTACATTACATCATGCAATGTTGGTTTAAATGATCTAAAATGCTAAAAGCTAGCATGTTGTCACCTAACAGAATAGCACTTGTGCCAAAAGTACTACAACTGTTCAGTAGTGATTTTACATCAGGCCATGTGACTACATGAAATTTGACAACGAGTCAGTAAAAATGCTGACAGTTCACATACTAGCACATAACAATATAGCACTTAGTAGAGAGATTGCTGAATGTCCTAAACGAGTTTACATTGGAAGTGTTTAAATCGGGTGATAAATGTCAAAATACATAGTAAAAAATCTTTCAATCCAAGGTAAACTGCAAAATGTAAACTTTCTGAAAAAAAAAAGAATTTTTGGGCAATGCAAACTTGTCTAAAAATCCTGAATGAGCTTATTGTTATTAGGGAATGCAGTGAAGTACTTTCAAATACCTCTGACAGGTGCGCCGTCCATGATTTCATACTTGGCTATGGTGTCGTTCTCGTGGTAGACGTTGGGCCCAGTGCCAGTTGTTTCCCGCTTGATGATGTCAATCTCCATGTGTTTGATTTTTATCCTCACCAGCAAAAAGTAAATCTTTCCAACAATTACATCTTTTATGTGATACCTGACAACAAATGGTAAGATTATTCTTAAAAAACTTTTTTTTTTTTACAGGCAAACTATCAAAGACAAACTCACTTGGATTTATTATACTCAAACTCGATGTGTAGACAATCCTCGATCCCAACTTCCATTTTGATGGAGGAGTTGATGTCAGGGTAGGTGCTGAGTGTATGAACCACAATATCCATCTCTTTGCTGATGTCACTCAATCTGCGGTTTACTGTGGCTCTCAGGAAGTATCTGGAATCCAAAGTAAAAGTAATTTAGCACGACTAGGACACAGACACTAATCAGCCATTTTATGTGGACAAATGCAGCCAATCATGGATGTCGACATCAACTTAATAATAAAAGCCAAGACTTGATGAGCTTGTCGATATGAATATGTTCCAAAGTATCAAAACTTTATTCTTTTAACCCTGTGACTTTATTTTTACAAACAAGAGTCAAACCAAAAGAAAGAAAATAAACAAATAAATACTTACATGTGCCATTAACTCATTAAAATTGGAAATTAATACAAAAATAGGATTCTAACCACAAGTTATTTATCAATGTAAAAGTACATTTATCATTTCATTAATTATTCAATCATTTAAATACTGATTAGTTTATTTCCCAATTAAATTAATGATATAATGCATTACTTAGTTATTTAAGGAACCTGTGTGTCAGCGCTTAATGCATTCCCCATTGTGGGATAATTAAAGTCTATCCTATCCTATATTTTGTATATTGTGTACCCCGCCTTCCGCCCGAATGCAGCTGATAGGCTCCAGCACCCCCCGCAACCCCAAAAGCGACAAACAGTAGGAAATGGATGGATGGATTTGTTTAATTATTTTATTTTATCTGTCAAATTCAGCCACCAATGTGAGCGGGGCTAATAGGAATCATTAATGCTTAAATAAATAAGAATATTAATAATTAATTCAAGGATTAAACAATTAAATATTGAAAAAAAAAAAAGTAATTAAATAATTAAATGTACCTTTACATTTTACAACATATGTATCAATTTAATTCCAATTATAATTAATGAAAACTTTAAGTAATTAGTCAAAGATTCACCAAAAATGGTTCCCGGACGTGACCACCGCTGCTGCTCACTGCTCCCCTCACCTCCCAGGGGGTGAACAATGGGATTGGTCAAATCCACAGGACAAATTTCATTACACCTAGTTTGTGTGTGACAATCATTGGTATTTTAACTTTAACTTAACAAATGATCAGGGGTCACCAACCCATCTATTCCAATCGACCAGTTGATTTTTGGGACTTTAATGTCAATCCTGAAAATATTGGGAACAATTTATGTAGTATGACATCAGTGCCGTTGTCACTCAAAATTAAAACCCCATGAACAGACGACTGAAATGGGACCCATTACCTCCCTGCTTGGCACTCAGCATCAAGGGTTGGAATTGGCGGTTAAATCACAATCATTGGTATTTTAACTTTTAAATGGGTTATAGTATGTGAATGTGAGTGTGAATGTTGCCTGTCTACTGTATCTGTGTTGGCCCTGTGATGAGGTGGTGACTTGTCCAGGGTGTACTCCCCCTTATGCCCGAATGCAGCTGGGATAGGCTCCAGCACCCCACCGCGACCCCGAAAGGGACAAGCGGTAGGAAATGGATAGATGGATGTACTTTGAAAAACACGTTTATTTGATTCCAATTATAGTTAATGGCGAATTTAAGTAAATGGATTGGTAAATGGATTATACTTGTATAGCGTTTTTCTTTCTACCTTCAAGGTACTCAAAGTGCTTTGACACCAATTCCACATTCACCCGTTCGTACACACATTCACACACTGCTGGTGGAAGCTGCCATGCAGAGCCCTAACCGTTTCGGTACGGGGGTTCCGGTTCGGTTCGGAGGTGTACCGAACGAGTTTCCACACGAACATATGAAGTAGCCGCCTAAGCTAAAGTCTTGACAAGCTGCTCTGCTTTTTGCCTCTGTCTCCTACACAGCACCCATTATTGTCCCACCCACACAACCATCTGATTGGTTAAAACCATAGCGGTAACAGCCAATCAGCAGTGCGTATTCAGAATGCATGGAGTCAGTGCTTCTGCGGTAGGGTTAGCAGGTGTGCATAATGCAGAAGACTATACCCAAATGATAATAAACACTTCCCAGTTATCTACTACTAACATCACTATGAGCCCGTTGACCTTCTAGAAACAAACTGCAGCTCAGCTCGCTTGCAGTTCTGGCTTGAGGTGAAGGCTATTTAACTTTTAGCATAATGTTAGCTCATTTTGCGGTGTGTGTGTGTGTGTATGTGTTTTACAGACAGAACATTTTGGAATTGCAGGGTCCCTGCTATCACATGTTGATAAAAATATAACATTTACATATTAAAAATCAACTACAGGCTTCCCAAATGTTGTGATAAATTAAGCATGATGAGTTGCACTTTTTATATGTAGAAGAAAAGTTTTGTCTGAGCAACAATTTGAGGCAGATTAATGTTGATTAACGTGGGCAGAATTATTATAGTGTTCCCAATGTTAAAAGGATAAAGCCATTGTGTACAAATTTGGTGAATAAATAACCAAAAAGTTTATATTTTGTTGTTTTCTTACTGTACCGAAAATTAACCGAACAGCGACCTCTAAACCGAGGTACGTACAAAACCGAAATTTTTGTGTACCGTTCCACCCCTACCAGGAGATAGGGTGAAGTGTCTTGCCCAAGGACAAGGCGGACGTGACTAGGATAGCGGAAGCTTGGATCGAACCTGTAACCCTTGCACGGGCGCTCTACCACCCGAGCCACGCTGTCCCTTAATTATTCAAAGATGTATTTACTTAATTTTGTCCCATTCAATATTATATTAGTACTGCTTACTGTCAGTGATGCCAGCACCCATTGAGGGGGAAAAAAAAGAAGAACATTTCGATCAGCACAAAGTGAGTTGAATCAGAGCAAACGCAAACAAAATTCCGATTCAAAAATATTTTGTATAATAATGTTGTTTTCTGATTAAATTAGTCAGTGTGTTTATTCTCCAAGTCGAGACCAATAATGTAGTTCAGTCACAAAACATTCTGTGCCTGTGAGTCTGCATCCAGGGCAGGATTACTGGTGAGCTGCATTGACATTGTCACTATAGTTGCTTTTCCTTCTCAACGTTGTGTTAGACACATTTCTTTATTTAATTTTTCTGGGCTGCACATCCAGCTGTGTAAGAGGGAAGAGGCACGACGCTGATTGGACATCAATGACTTTGGGACACACACACAAACACATTCAAACGTACACAAGCACATACAGTACACATTCACAGACACATGCAGGTTCAAGGTCAATGAAGGGGGATGGTTCCGTGCATGTTGCTTCCTTACTGTTTACTACTGTGGTAAACTCTAACAGACATGTCCACCATGTTTGATCAAGTAAACATATGCTAACAGCGGATCGCTGTGATCAAACTGAAATTAATCACGATCATGGTCATATAATCGCCCAGTCCTAGGATGATTTTATTTTACTAAAGCAGTGTTTGAAAAAGTGTGTGATTTCACTCACAGCTTTAACAGGACCATAGCAACAATCATTGCATTTTTTTCAAACCCCTTCGTTCCTTTAAAAAAACATTTTGTGTACGTTTTCTTTTTTATTTACAAAGTACATACAAACGTTTACTGTATGAAAGAATGTAGTCAGTCAGATCTGGGGTGACAATAATTGCAACACAATATACAAACTAATACAAGTGAAACTCACCGTAATTTGACGTTCTGGCCGGTGTAAGACTCGTATGGTTTTTCTACGTGTGTGAACTCAAAATCGAAGGTCTGCGACTGTGTGAGTTCCCCAGGCCTGGCAAGGTCTTTCACCAGAGACACAAATTCATGGTGGTTTCCTCTGTCATAATAGAGCTCTGGAAGAGACACATTAGTAACATCAGACAGCTGCAGCAACACATCCTCGTCATGTCTCAAAGAGTTTTTGCACACTTGGGGGTCCCTGGCTTAAAAGCTTACATAAATAGATACAAAAGACATCAATGTCTTTCCCCATTGCGAACGTCATACCCTAGTCTAAAATTGTATAATCCCATTGTGATATACACAGAGGAATATAACAAGGAGGTGTCTACAACAGGAAGTGAACCCGCGTGACGTCACATAAACCGGGAGTGAGCATTAAACACACCTAAATCCTATACAAATTAAAAACAGAATAGGATAAAAATATTTAAACGCTAAATAATCATATAACAACGATAACCACGATAATTTGGGTTACCGTATTTTTCGGATTATAAATCGCCCCGGAGTTGCACCTGCCGAAAATGCATTAATAAAGAAGGGAAAAAACATATAAACGTCACACTGGAGGAGTATAAGTCGCATTTTGGGGGGAAATTTATTTGATAAAATTCAACACCAAGAATAGACATTTTAAAGGCAAATTAAAACAAATAAAGAATAGTGAACAACAGGCTGAGTGTACGTTATATGACGCATAAGTAACCAACGGAGAAGGTGCCTGCTATGTTAACGTAACATATTATGGTAAGAGTCATTCAAATAACTATAACATATAGAACATGCTATACGTTTACCAAACAATCTGTCACTCCTAATCGATAAATCCCATGAAATCTTCTTCCTCTATGTCGCTTCTAAACAACTCTGCCAACTCCAAAGGTATGCGCTGCTTCCTTTTGTAGTTTTCTGCTGCATATTTCACAACGTCCAGCTTGTAATCTACAGTACATGATTTCCTTTTTGGTGCCATTTTTGTTCAGCCCTTCTCAGTTTTTATAAGTTACCGCCAACGATAAAATGATCCCTTTTAATAGCTACGGGAGTAGCATATAGCAGTTAGCATTCCATGACCCACAATGCACTTCTGCCATGACCCTCCCCCGCCGAATTCTTATTGGTTGACGTGTATGTGACGATTGCTGATGTGTGTGTGACGATTGCTGACATTTTCTTCGTCTCTTCCGCGAATGAGATAAATAATATAATTTGATATTTTACGGTAATGTGTTAATAATTTCACACATAAGTCGCTCCGGAGTATATGTCACACCCCCAGCCAAACTATGAAAAAAACTGCGACTTATAGTCCGAAAACTACGGTACAATAACCGTGATGACATTTTCATATCATTATGTCCCTAAACTATAGTAGTAGTGTTGAAATATGTCTTGATTAATATAAAAATAAACACAATTTTGTGTTACAGATATAGAACCAAGTTTCTGTACCCTTCCCTGTGTGTTATACTAGAAACAAGTTGAATTCAATTAGTCAATTAAAAAAATAACTAAATCAATATAACTTGGAAAATTTAAAGTAAATTATTGTTGTTGTAATAAAAACAACAAATATTTAGAATAATGAAGTTAATAAAGTTATTAAAATTGATAAACTAAATTAAAACAAATATATATTTGTTTATTTACATTATATATTCAATTAGAATTGTTCAATATTATTTACGTTTATATTATGGACTTCAGAGACACCATCCAATATTGGCACATTTTTTTCAATAAGGAAGGTAAACTTAAATTACCAATAATTTCTCAAGCATTTCATTATCCCTGTGACTCACAAACAATTTGTTATTGTATTTGAAGTCATTCCATCAGGTGTTGTTATGTTGTACAGGGCTTACTCATTTCCTCTTTTGGCTGTAAAAATTGTGAATGATCCACTTGACACTCCTGTAGGGAAACTTTGTTTTAATCGGGAAAAAAATAACAGAAAAATCCTCAGCTTATTCCAAAATAATTGTGTGTCTGTCTCGTATGTACTTGCGCTCTGGAATAATGTTGTGAATGACATCTGCTGGCTCAAAACATGGTCTCTTCCTAACAGGTATTTTCTTATGAACCATATCAAAGAGATTTCTTTCAAAACCATTCATGGTTATTACCCTGTAAAGACTCTGATGGTTATATACAAGAAGGACATTGATGTTACCATGCATCCAGAGACTGTTTACCACCAATTTTTTTATTTGTGAAAGCAGTCGATCACTATGGCAAGCCATTCCGTCGTTTCATCTTATTGAATAATATTTCAACAAAATATGAATGTGAGTTCATAAATTGTGAAAAGAAATGCAACAATGCAATACTCAGTTTTGACAGATAGTTTTTTTGTGGACATGTTCTATAAATATTGATGTTAAAAGTTTTTTTTTTGTGAAGAAATGTTTGGAATTAAGTTCATGAATCCAGGTGGATCTTTATTACAATCTCCAAAGAGGGCACTTTGAGTTAATGATTACTTGTATGTGTAGAAACCTTTATTTATAATTGAATCACTTGTTTATTTTTCAAAAAGTTGTTTTCCCCCAAATAATTTAAGAAAGACCACTACAAATGAGCAATATTTAGCACTGTTATACAATTTAATAAATCAGAAACTTATGACATGGTGCTGTATTTTACTTCTTTATCTCTTTTTTTCAACCAAAAATGCCTTGCTCTGATTAGGGGATACTTGTGTGAGCCTATGGCTTTAAATTTTGTTACATTCATCCATTTATTTTCTACCGCTTATTCCCTTTGGGGGCGCTGGTGGCTATTTCAGCTACAATCGGTACACCCTGGACAAGTTGCAGGGCCAACACAGACAGACAGACAACATTCACACTCACATTTACACACTCGGGCCAATTTAATTTTGCCAATCGACCTACATATATATATATACACCGTATTTCCTTGAATTGCCAACGGGCCTGTAATATGCGCCTGCCTTGAACTACTGCCGGGTATAACTTGCTTCCCAAAGTTATTAGCGCATGCTTACTTTAACCGCCGGGTCAAATTTGTGACGTCACGAGTGACGCTTCCCCTGTCGTCATTTTCAAAAGGGCGGAGGCAGCAGGGTCATCAACCTTTAACACTCAAAGAATCATTTTGACTCATGTCACAACGACAACAGGAGCCGCAAAACTCTGAAATTACACAGCATAAAGATTTTTTTTGCTTGTACTATTGTGCAAACCAGGGGTCTTATTCATCAGCCACACCGGTTACACTAAAGGTTGTGATATAAAGAACTTTAACATTCTTACTAATATGCGCCACACTCTGTGAACCTGCGCCAAACAGCACCAACCCCCCCTCCGTGCGTCGGTTGAGGTGGGCGGGGTTGGAGGCGCGGGGGTGTATAATATAAGCAGTAGGAGTCATGGATGCATTTCATTCTGGGTAATTGTTATGTTGCGTTTATAATGTGTTACAGAGCCGATGTTCTCCAGAAATGTGTTTGTCATTCTTGTTTTGTGTGTAGTGTGGGTTCACAGTGTGGCACATATTAGTAAGAATGTTAAACTTGTTTATATCACAACCTTCAGTGTAAGTCCGTGCAACGATAGAAGCAGAGAAATGCATGTGTCAATTGTAGGTTATTCCAAGCCTTCAGAGCTGAAAATAATAACCATAATAAGTTTTTTTTTTTTTTTATTAAATGTGCTCTTCGTGATGGTATCCTCACATCACACTCAATTTTTTACTGCATGCCATTTGTGAGCGCAGGGGTGAGAAGAGGTTTTAAAGTTATTAGCGCTTGCTTACTATTACCGCATGCCTAGAATAGGCGCAGGAGTGAGAAGAGGTTTTAAATTAATTAGCGCCCCGGCGGCTATTCAAGGAAATACGGTATATATTTTTGCAAGTTTCTGTACTTGTTTTGATTTTTTTTTCGGACTATAATGTGCAATAATGTTATATGTATGTGTGTGTATACATTCATATGTATGCATATATGCATGTGTGTGGGTGTATATACATATATATAGATTCATCTCTTATTTCTATCTTTTTTTACTATTTATACTACCATATTGTATACGCACCTTAGGGGATCTGCTCCAATTTCGTTGTTCTCTGAACCTGTTCACTGCAATAATGACAATAAAACTCTATTCTATTATTATCATTTCTTGATTGTATGTAAATGTTGCATATTATAATAAAAATTAAAATAATCCCAGGCTCGGGATCTTTCTGTGTGGAGTTTGCATGTTCTTCCTGTGAATGCATGGGTTCCCTCCGGGTACTCCGGCTTCCTCCCACCTCCAAAGACAGGCACCTGGGGATAGGTTGATTGGCAACACTAAATTGGCCCTAGTGTGGGAATGTGAGTGTGAATGTTGTCTGACTATCTGTGTTGGCCCTGCGATGAGGTGGCTACTTGTCCAGGGTGTATCCCGCCTTCCGCCCTATTGTAGCTGAGATAGGCGCCAGCGCCCCCCGCGACCCCAAAAGGGAATAAGCGGTAGGAAATGGATGGATGGATGGATGGATAAAGACTCCCTGCAATAGCGCGGCATGACAAGCAGGTTCAAAGGTCAGTGAGAAGATGAGCCAATGGCTGCTTGTTGTGCGAGTCAGCTGACTCGTTAGCTCGTACCCACATCTGTCACGCGACCTGACACTTGTTAAGGACGTACATCATAATTAAATAGTACAGTTGGCGATTTTATACATGTTTACTTTTGTGGACATTGCCATTTAAAGTACATAGATGAATAAAGAGCGCAGTAAAGTATTAGAAGTGTGAGGTTACTCTGCGAGTGAAGCTAGCTACTGTCGAATGTCGCCTGCCAACATGTCTGCGGGCCACACTCACCTATCTGCCCGACAAACTCGATCTTGATGCCGTTGTGTTCCAGCCTCTTTCCCGGATACTTGAGCGTCACGTTGACCTTCCCCGACACCGTTTCCCCGTCGTAGAAGAGGAAATATCTGTCCTTCCTGCCGTCCTCGCTTTTGTGCTCGGCTTTCTTCCTCGTTTCTGCATCGTTCAGAACCACATCGATGTCCGCACTTTGGCCGAATCCAAAAAAGCTCATGGCTGCTGCTTCTTCAAGGAAGGGCGGGAAAAAGGCCGCGAAGAACAAGAAAAAAAAAGGCAAAAGAAACACGGCGAGTGTAGTTTTTTTGTTGTGTGTGCAAGGCAAGTAACGTCACAGTTAGCTGACTAGTTCCTACTTTCAACACAGCAACTGCGCATGCGTCCTTGTCACGTGTTATTTATTTTGCTGTTTTTGTGTGCGCAAGGCAAGTAACGTTGCAGTTAGCTGACAAGTTCCTTCTTACATTTACTTAAAAACGCCTTCTACCTCTGACAACCACAAATCTGTGAAAACTATGATGCTGTGCTCCAGATTTGTATTATTTATGGCAGTGGTTCTCAAATGGGCAGTTCCGGCCCAAGCCCCCATGGGGCCCTAAGCAAAATTTGATTTGGGGGCCCTCTATTTCTGCCAATAATATTGATTGTTGATCATTCACACACCTACTATAAACTCATTGCGGCTCTGGCAGTGTTGTTTACATTATCCTCTTGTTAGCCTGGCATGTCTTTACAAATGACATGTCATTTATAAAGATGTGGGGGTGGCCCAGTTAAGAACATAAATAAAACCAATGAATGAACGAATGATGTCCAGAGTGCCACATATGGTTCCTAATCTTAAAATGTAGAAAACATTCAGCTACAAGAGTGGCCTGGGGTTGAACAGTTCAAGTGATAAAGCTTTGTATAAAAGTGTCATCTTGTCTCATCAGTCTTGTACATATTAGTCTTAATTACTAGTTTATATTTTTTGTTAATTGTTCATATTTAATGTTTACATGTACAAAGACAGCGCAGTCTATTGAAGTTAAATTCCATGTGTGTTAAACCAGTGGTTATCAACCTTTTTTCATTGATGTACCCCCTGTGAACATTTTTTTAATTCAAGTACCCCCTAATCAGGGCAAAAAAAAAGAGAGATAAAGAAGTATAATACAGCACTATGTCATGAGTTTCTGATTTATTAAATTGTATAACAGTGCAAAATATTGCTCATTTGTTGTGGTCTTTCTTGAACTATTTGGAAAAAAAGATATCAAAATAAGTAAAAACTTGTTGAAAAATAAACAAGTGATTCAATTGAAAATAAAGATTTCTACACATAGAAGTAATCATCAACTTAAAGTGCCCTCTTTGGGGATTGTAATAGAGATCCATCTGGATTCATCAACTTCATTCTAAACATTTCTTCACAAAAAAAGAAATCTTTAACATCAATATTTATGGAACATGTCCACAAAAAATCTAGCTGTCAACACTGAATATTGCATTGTTGCATTTCTTTTCACACTTTATGAACTTACATTCATATTTTGTTGAAGTATTATTCAATAAATATATTTATAAAGGATTTTAAAATTGTTGCTATTTTTAGAATATTTTTGAAAAATCTCACGTACCCCTTCGCATACCTTCAAGTACCCCCAGGGGTACGCGTACCCCCATTTAAGAACCACTGTGTTAAACATAACTGGACAATAAAGCTGATTCGGATTCACTTTATTATTTTTGGTAACAAAAACCTGAAACAGCAATATGCAAAAATAATTCGTAGTGCAAATCACCATAAATGATTCCCTGCTGCTCACTGCTCCCCTCACCTCCCAGGGGGTTATCAAGGGGATGGGTCAAATGCAGAGGACACATTTCACCACACCTAGTGTGTGTGTGACAATCATTGGTACTTTAAAGAAAAACAATAAAGTGCAACAATAAAATCACTTAAATATATATAAAAAGGAACAAATTCAATTGTACAAAAAACAGCATAATTAAATCAAATATCAAGCAAATACTTAAATAATATTATTGAACACAGTTACCAGAAACAAGGTAACATAACGGTTTATAAACAAATATAAATTTACTACATATTAAAACTATGTAAATGTACATAATGATGTGCAAAAATTTGGGGGGAAAAAAATCAAAATAAATTACCTTAATTCACACATTTGACCATCACATCACAGTTTTGTTCGTCTGTTCTTCACCCACTCCTTAAAACCTGTGCTTCCTGGCTTTTCTGGAGGCAAAGTCATTTATGACATCACTGTAAGAAATCTGATGGCCGACGTTGTTATTAATACTAATCACTGCCAGTCCACTCAGTCTTTCTTGAGCCATGGAAGATCTCAAGTAGTGTTTTATTAATTTGAGCTTGGAAAAGCTCTGTTGACCTAAAATTGTGTTTTTGTACAATAATATATCTTTAAACATTTAGAAATCATCAGTCAGACTCGTACCTGCAAAAAATAAAAAATAAGATTTTTTTTGTTATTTGTTTCTGGGGGCCACCTGGTGGCCGCGGGGCCCTAAGCAAGCGCTTAGTTTGCTTATGCCTTGGGCCAGCTATGCAAATGGGGGTACGCGTACCCCTGGAGGTACTTGAAGGTATGCCAAGGGATACGTGAGATTTATTTTTTAAATATTCTAAAAATAGCAACAATTCAAAAATCCTTTATAAATATATTTACTGAATAATATTTCAACAAAATATGAATGTAAGTTCAAAAATTGTGAAAAGAAATGCAACATGTTTATATTCAGTGCTGACAGCTAGATTTTTGTGGACATGTTCCATAAATATTGATGTTGAAGATTTTTTTTTTTTGAGAAGAAAATGTTTATAATGAAGTTCATGAATCCAGATGGATCTCTATTGCAATCCCCAAAGAGGGAACTTTAAGTTGATGATGACTCCTCGATCTTAGCGCTGCTTTCGATACCGTCGATCATAATATTTTATTAGAGAGTATCAAAACACGAATTGGTATGTCAGACTTAGCCCTGTCTTGGTTGAACTCTTATCTTACTGACAGGGTGCAGTGCGTCTCCCATAACAGTATGACCTCGCACTATGTTAACGTAACGTGTGGAGTTCCCCAGGGTTCGGTCCTTGGCCCTGTACTCTTCAACATCTACATGCTGCCGCTGGGTGACGTCATACGCAAATACGGTATTAGCTTTCACTGCTATGCTGATGACACCCAACTCTACATGCCCATAAAGCTGACCGACACGCCGGACTGTAGTCAGTTGGAAGCGTGTCTTAATGAAATCAAACAATGGATGTCCGCTAATTTTTTGCAACTTAACGCCCAAAAATCGGAAATGCTGATTATCGGTCCAGCTAGACACCGACTTCTATTTAATAATACAACTTTAACATTTGACAACCAAATAATAAAACAAGGTGACTCGGTAAAATATCTGGGTATTATCTTCGACCCAACTCTCTCCTTTGAGTCACACATTAAAAGCGTTACTAAAACGGCCTTCTTTCATCTCCGTAATATCGCTAAAATCCGCTCCATTTTGTCCTCTAAAGACGCCGAGATCATTATCCATGCGTTTGTTACGTCTCGTCTCGATTACTGTAACGTAATATTTTCGGGTCTCCCCATGTCTAGCATTAAAAGATTACAGTTGGTACAAAATGCGGCTGCTAGACTTTTGACAAGAACAAGAAAGTTTGATCATATTACGCCTGTGCTGGCTCACCTGCACTGGCTTCCTGTGCACTTAAAATGTGACTTTAAGGTTTTACTAATTACGTATAAAATACTACACGGTCTAGCTCCAGCCTATCTTGCCGATTGTATTGTACCATATGTCCCGGTAAGAAATCTGCGTTCAAAAGACTCCGGCTTATTAGTGATTCCTAGAGCCCAAAAAAAGTCTGCGGGCTATAGAGCGTTTTCTGTTCGGGCTCCAGTACTCTGGAATGCCCTCCCGGTAACAGTTCGAGATGCTACCTCAGTAGAAGCATTTAAGTCTCACCTTAAAACTCATCTGTATACTCTAGCCTTTAAATATACCTCCTTTTTAGACCAGTTGATCTGCCGCTTCTTTTCTTTTTTCTCCTATGTCCCCCCCTCCCTTGTGGAGGGGGTCCGGTCCGATAACCATGGATGAAGTACTGGCTGTCCAGAGTCGAGACCCAGGATGGACCGCTTGCCTGTATCGGTTGGGGACATCTCTACGGTGCTGATCCGCCTCCGCTTGAGATGGTTTCCTGTGGACGGGACTCTCGCTGCTGTCTTGGATCCACTTGAACTGAACTCTCGCGGCTGTGTTGGAGCCACTATGGATTGAACTTTCACAGTATCATGTTAGACCCGCTCGACATCCATTGTTTTCGGTCCCCTAGAGGGGGGGGGCGGGGGGTTTCCCACATCTGAGGTCCTCTCCAAGGTTTCTCATAGTCAGCATTGTCACTGGCGTCCCACTGGATGTGAATTCTCCCTGCCCACTGGGTGTGAGTTTTCCTTGCCCTTTTGTGGGTTCTTCCGAGGATGTTGTAGTCGTAATGATCTGTGCAGTCCTTTGAGACATTTGTGATTTGGGGCTATATAAATAAACATTGATTGATTGATTGATTGATTGATTTTATGTGTATACATTTGTATTTATAATTGAATCACTTCTATATTTTTCAGCAACTTTTTAGTTATTTTTATTTTTTTTTTCCAAAAAGTTCAAGAAAGACCACTACAAATGAGAAATATTTTGCACTGTTATACAATTTAATAAATCAGAAACTGATGATAAAGTGCTGTATTTTACTTTTGGAAATCGTTTTTTCAACCAAAAATGCTTTGCTCTGATTAGTGGGTACTTGAATTAAAAAAATGTTCACAGGGGTTACATCACTGAAAAAAGGTTGAGAACCACTGATTTACGGAACTTGTCTGAGCCTATGGCTTTACACATATATATATTTTGCATTTTTCATTAGTTGCTTTATTGAGTTTACAACCCCCTGGCGCTGTTTTGCACTGTTTCTGTACTTGTTTTGATTATTATTATTTATGTGTTTGTATGTAAATGTTAAATATTATAAATAAAGGTTTTGAAAAAAAAAGAAAAAAGGCAGACTCGTTCCTACTTTCAACACTGCAACTACGCATGCGTTCGTGTCACGTGGTATATACTTAGCTGTTTTTGTGTGCAAGTAACGACACGGTAACCAACCTCATTATTCTATTGGCTAACTTTTAAATTCATAAATGTAAGTTTCTCAATATCCGACCTGTCTTTTGTGCCTTTAAAAAAAGATTTAGAACTCTACATTAAAACACTCTCGAACTCTAACAACAAAAAAGCTGTGAAAACGATGATTCTGTGTTCCAAATTTAAGCTATTTACTGAAATTAAGTGAGCCTATGGCTTTGCACTTTGTTTATTATATATATATATATATATATATATATATATATATATATATAAACATACATATATATATATATATATATGTATATATATAAATATATATGTATATACACACACACACATATATATATATATATATATATATATATATATATATATATATATATATATATATATATATATATATATATATATATGTCTTGATTGGATTATCCAGAGAATAGTGCTCGATACCGTGGTAGAGCGCAATATGTAGGTGTGGGAAAAATCACAAGACTACTTCATCTCTACAGAACTGTTTCATGAGGGGTTCCCTCAATCATCAGGAGATGATCAGGAATCATCAGCAAACGAAACAACATCATCTGGTACAATCCGCCATTCAGCAAAAACGTCTCAACCAACATCGGCCGCAAGTTCCTCACTCTGATCGACAAACACTTCCCCAAAGGCAACACCCTAAGAAAAATATTCAACAAGAACAACATTAAATTGAGCTACAGCTGTATGAATAACATACAACAAATCATTTCAAACCACAACAAAGCAATTGCAAAAGGACTGCCTACCCCCAGACTAAACGATTCTGAAACCAATAAGGAATGTAACTGTCGCAAGAAACCTGATTGCCCTCTCAACGGAGGGTGCTTACAGGCATCAGTCGTTTACCAAGCAAAGGTAACACGCAATGACATTAACACATCCGACACGTACGTAGGATTAACCGAAGGAGCGTTCAAAACAAGATGGAATAATCGCAACGCCTCCTTTAGAAACCAGACTTTGCGGAATTCTACAGAACTCAGAAAACACATTTGGAACCTCAAAGACAATAGTGTTGAATATTCAATAACATGGCAAATTCTTGCATCGAGCACACCTTACAACAGTGGTAATAAAAGATGCAACCTATGCTTAAAAGAGAAACTGTTTATTATATATCATCCAGATCTATCATCCCTCAACAAGCGCAGTGAAATCATTTCAACATGTCGCCACAGACGGAAACACCTCCTAGGTAACACATGAGCCAATCACCACACCCTACGCCTGCCTGTACCCACCCACTCTGTGCCCTATATAAACCATTGTATGTGAATGCTTCCATTAAAATCTCCTGATGATTGAGGGAACCCCTCATGAAACAGTTCTGTAGAGATGAAGTAGTATTGTGATTTTTCCCACACCTACATATATATATATATATATATATATATATATATATATATATATATATATATATATATATATATATATATATATCTTTGTGTGTGTGTGTGCGTGTGTGTGTGTGTGTGTGTGTGTGTGTGTGTGTGTGTGTGTGTGTGTGTGTGTGTGTGTGTGTGTGTAACAAAGTATAAGGCCATAGGCTCACACACGTTCCGTAAATAATCCAAATTTGGAGCACAACATCGTAGTTTTCACAGCTTTTTGGTTGTTAGAAGTAGAAAGCGTTTTAAGGTAAAGTTCTAGTTGTTCAAGTAACGTCACAGTTACTGGACTAGTTCCTACTACAGCCACTGCGCATGCGTCCGTGTCACGAGGTATTTCTTTTCCTCTTATTTTTTTCTCCACAAATACTCTGGAAAATGGTACAATGTGTAATATAATATAATATCAGGCTGGTCTTATTCACCCCAGAATTGTGTTACTATTTCTCTTAAAGCAATTCAACATTTAGATTTAATTGGATGGATGGACTTACCATGAATTGATTAACGTGGACTCCGACTTAAACAAGTTGAAAAACTTATTCAGGTGTTAATTATACGGAATATGTACTGTACTGTGCAATCTACTAATAAAAGTTTCAATCAATCAATAAATGGATGGATGGCATATAGGT
This sequence comes from Nerophis ophidion, assembly GCF_033978795.1. Classification (NCBI taxonomy): domain Eukaryota; kingdom Metazoa; phylum Chordata; class Actinopteri; order Syngnathiformes; family Syngnathidae; genus Nerophis; species Nerophis ophidion. The sequence goes on from NC_084614.1 coordinate 41,998,549, forward strand.
ATAACATTTACTAGACGGAACATTTAATTTACACTTAAATGTAATGGAAATGAGTTAAATGTGAGGAAAGTGAGCTAAAGGTAAAATATATCTGAGAGAAAAGTGTGACTGAACTTTTACGTTTGCCACCCCATATTACATGGTTATTACAGGTTTGGTATTGCGTGTAGTAAAGGAAAACGCCACTAGGGGTCAGAGTTGATTCACAGCAGTCAACGTATTAACGTAGTAATGTATTTGTTGCAATATGGTCAATTGTCTCAAATATTTAATTGGTCATCATTACTGTAAAAAAAATGAACTTATATTTAGAATCCCTGGGAGCATGTTCTAATGCCATATGGTGAAATCCCACTCATCATTCTAATGTTGGAGGAAAGAACCCTGTAGCTGTCCAGCTCTGAAGAAGCCATTATTTATGATGGGGTGATGGCAGCAGCCACAGCTGTAGCCTTGTTAGGATGCAGACATATCTTGTCAATGTGTCACTTCATCATGTCGTATCCATCCTTGTGTCAAGTAGAATTTTCTTCCAGTCTGTTTTTCTCTTCACTTCAAAAGGCCTTACACTCAGATTCTTACACGTTGGCCTCCTATGACCGCGTCGCCTGATTACGCACAACATTGTCATCGATAAATAAGATTGCTGACATCCATCCATCCATTTCTACTGCTTGTCCCTTTTGGGGTCGCGGGAGGTGCTGGAGCCTATCTCAGCCGCATTCGGGCGGATGTTGTCATATTTGGCCACACATATTGACACCCAAGCAGTATGTCAGAATTGGAAGGGACTCAACCTCATTGAACATGATGATTATTAGGGGTGTGGTGGAAAAAATTTATTTGAATACGAATCGAATCAAATACGTTGTGCGATTCAGAATCGATTCTCATTTTTAAAAAATCAATTTTTTTTTTGTGTTTTAAAAATATTTTTTTTTTATCAATCCAATACAGCAATACCATAACAATGCAATCCAATTCCAAAACCAAACATGATCCAGCAACACTCAGAACTACAATAAACAGAGCAATTGAGGGGAGACACAAACACGACACAGAACAAACCAATAGTAGTGAAACAAAAATGAATATTATCAACAACAGTATCAATATTAATTATAATTTCAGCACAGCAGTAATTAAAAATCCCTCAGTGACATTATCATTCGACATTTGTAAAAAGAAAAAAAGAACAATAGTGTCACAGTGGCTTACACTTGCATCACATCTCATAAGCTTGACAACACACTGTGTCCAATATTTTCACAAAGATAAAATAAGTCATATTTTTGGTTCGTTTAATAGTTAAAACAAATTTACATTATTGCAATCGGTTAATAAAACATTGTCCTTTACAATTATAAAAGCTTTTTAAAAAAAATCTACTACCCTGTGAGCATGTCAGCAGACTGGGGTAGATCCTGCTGAAAACCTATGTATTGAATGAATACAGAATCGTTTTGAATCGGAAAAATATCGTTTTTGAATCGAGAATTGAAAAAATCGATATATTATTGAATCGTGACCCCAAGAATCGATATTGAATCGAATCGTGGGACACCCAAAGATTCGCAGCCCTAATGATTATATTATTATTATATATTATCCATCCATCCATTTTCTACCTCAGCTACATTTGGGCGGAAGACGGTGTACACCTTGGACAAGTCGCCACCTCATCGCAGTATTATATATATGATATATATTACAATATTGTTATTATTATATCTTCATCAACTCCACTAATAGTCATATAATAATATACAGGTTGTTCTAAAGCAGGGGTGTCAAACTCATTTTAGATCGGGGGCCACATGGAAAAAAATCTACTCCCAAGTGGGCCGGACTGGTAAAATCACGACACGATAACTTAAAAATAAAGAAAACCTCAGATTGTTTTCTTCTTTTTTGAAAAGAGAAGAAGCACATTTTGAAAATGTACAAATTATAATGTTGTTGTTGTTTTTTTCACATTTACATGTTACGGTTAATAGTATTCTACTTTTTGTTTGTCATTATTTATACTTTCTGAATAAATGATGTGATAATGTTCATCAGTTTGATACCCCTAGTCTAAAGTTTGGACAAATCTCCACCTCATCGCAGGGCCAACACAGATAAACAACATTCACACTCACCTTCACACAGTAAGTATTAATATAATATGCAATAGTTAAAAATAATATCCGATGAAATTACTGATATCAGCTAGCTTCTAAAATCTGATATAAGCTCAAGCAGTCCTGTGGTTTGTTTACTCCTGAAAAGCTGGACAGCCAGTTAACATCTAAATGTTCTCCAATCAACAGACAAGGTTGGGCACAAGTTTGTCACAAGTCTTTAGTCAAGTCATTTGCAGGATGTAAACATGGATTACTATCTACTAGCAGCTGGAGGCTACACAACAACTAAGCACACAATAGCACACAAGCTAGACATACGTATTATTGTCCTTAATTGAGCAATATTGTAGTCTAAAACACCACATTTGTCAATATAAAGAAGTATCAAATAATTACATTTGCATATTAGTTACACATAAAAAATAAAGAGTTTATCAGAAAGTATCCAGTAACAAATGTTTCCACGCCATTTAACTTGCTGTGTCATGAGCTTAATTTAATAAACTATAATGGCCGCTGGGTGTTGCCAACAAACTATTACCACTTCCCAATGGTATATAATAAATAGGTTATTGTTTTTCGTGCCTCCCATTGTTCTCTGTTTGACTTATTTCCATTTATTCTACCTTTTAACATTTCACACTACCAAATAATACAAGTATTTGTGATTTGTGCTAATATTGTATGGGATTAATATCAGTGTAAGCCAATACTCAAGACTCCGATATCGGTGAAAAGGAAATATGTATTTATATTGTTTTTAATTCATTATTTATTTTAGCACTTGTCCACAGGAGAAAGTTCAATATTTATATATACTAAATTAACGATTGGAATGTGTTTTTTAATTATTATTTTAAATTGTATAACAGATGCATTTTTTTTTACGTGTAATTAATTGATCAAACACACAATCATTTTTAAAAAATTTTTAATTAAACATGCACATTAGCAGCAGAGTGGTGCATGTTGTAAGCATGTCTAGTTCAGGGTTTGAATTTTGACTGGGACTCAAGTTTCCTCCCACATTCCAAAAACATGCATGTTGGGCTAATTGGAAACTGTAAATATGTGAGTGTGAATGCTAAGAATTCTTGCTTCTTGCCCAAAGTTACTGTTGTCTTTATAGTATCTCATTATACTTGCACATTCAGTAAGTGTATATACTCTAGCACATTTAGACCCCCTGTTAGTGTACATACTTTATGACTTCTCCAAGCAATGGCAGTTCCAGCACATCAGCAAGTGCCGAGGGCAGCATTCTCTAAGGGGGTGCTGCAGGGATTTGGGTAAAAAAGATTAATATTTATTTGTGCTCAATTTGCTGATCTTGTCAGGATATCTTTCTTGAATGGGCGCCCTATACAGGCAGGATACCGGCGCCCTTATACTACTAACATGATGTGGATTAAACCTATATATATATATATATATATATATATATGTATATATATATATATATATATATATATATATATATATATATATATATACATATATATATATATATATTGTATATATTTTTTTGTAATATTTTCCTATTTTGTTTCCAGTTATACCCCCATTATTTACTTTCTACTTTTTAAATTCGATCTCAACTCTGTACACTGCTGCTGGAATTTCAATTTTCCCGAGGGAACTCTCCTGAAGTAATCAAAAAGTTCTATCTATCTATCTAGATATCTATCTGTCTGTCTGTCTGTCTGTCTGTCTGTCTGTCCGTCCGTCCGTCCGTCCGTCCGTCCGTCCGTCCGTCCGTCCGTCTATCTATCTATCTATCTCATATACGGACTATTGCACACTGCTACTGTACAGTCTTCACGACAAAAAGGACATAATTAGGTGTTAATACAGTGCCTCCGGAAAATATTCAAAGTGCTTGACTATCCACATTTTTATTTTTTATTTTACAGCCTTACTTCAAAACAGAATAAATACATGTTAGTCCTCAAAATTCTACACACAATACCCTTAAATGACAAAGTTTTTCTAAGAAATGTTTGCAAATGCTGCGATGAGGTGGTGACTTATCCAGGGTGTACCCCGCCTTCCGCCCGATTGTAGCTGAGATAGGCGCCAGCGCCCCCCGCAACCCCAAAAGGGAATAAGCGGTAGAAAATGGATGGATGGATGTTTGCAAATGTATCAAAAATAAAAAAACAAGAAATCACATGTAAATAAGTATTCACAGTCTTTACTCAATACTTTGTAGATTCACCTTTGGCAGCAATTACAACCTCAAATTATTTTGAATATGATGGCCTATCTTTGGCCAGTTTTGCCCATTCCTCTTTGCAACACCTCTCAAGCTCCATCAGGCTGGATGAAAAGCGTCGACGCAAAGCCATTTTCGGATTCAAGTCTGGGCTCTGGCTGGGCCAATCAAGGACATTTACAGAGTTGGTTGGTTAGTTGGTTGAAGTTTATTTTGAACTTGTAAGCGGTTTCAAAATGATACATCACACATTTTAATTTCATTTTACAACATTTTCGAAAAGGAATAGGAAGAAGTAAAACTTATTCATATTTACACCCTTTCTTCTTTATAGCAGTTGCTTACACATACAGTATGTTAACTTCCTGCTTTCAATGAATAGCACAATTTACATCAATGTTTTTTTAAATATAACAGTTATCTTCATAAATAGTTGCGTCAGTTGTGATTCATCTAATAAGATGAATAATATCTTATTTTCAATAAGTATGTGTATGAGGTGGCGACTTGTCCAGGGTGTACTCCGCCTTCCGCCCGATTGTAGCTGAGATAGGCGCCAGCGCCCCCCGCGACCCCAAAAGGGAATAAGCGGTAAAAAATGGATGGAAGGGATCATAATTCTTCTTCCTTATACGTTGTAAATACTTTTGAGTTTTAATAACCTTTTAAAGGGGAACTGCACTTTTGTGGAATTTTAGCTATCATAGACATTTATGATGAGAGACAAGACAACGGAATTATATATTTTTAATGAATTCTAACTCGTAAATAAACGTAAATAAAAGCTTGGTCACAATGGAGCCAATCAGAGGTCCTTTATCCCGCCCATAAACCTGTCTAAATAACCATCCAAAAACTGCCAACATTACTGTAGTTATTTTACATTTATCAATTTGAATATTAACCAAGTATTAGTGATATTGTTATTATAAGCGTTAACGCACATAATAATCCATCCATCCATTTTCTACCGCTTATTCCCTTTTGGGGTCGCGGGGGGCGCTGGCGGGGTACTATAATAATAATAATAATAATAACAATGGATTAGATTTATATCACGCTTTTCTATTGTTAGATACTCAAAGCGCTCACAGTGAAGTGGGAACCCATCTTTCATTCACACCTGGTGGTGGTAAGCTACATCAGTAGCCACAGCTGCCCTGGGGTAGACTGACGGAAGCGTGGCTGCCAGTTCGTGCCTACGGCCCCTCCGACCACCACCTATCATTCATTCATCATTCATTCACCAGTGTGAGCGGCACCGGGGGCAAAGGGTGACGTGTCCTGCCCAAGGACACAACGGCAGCGATTTTTTTGGATGTCATTAGGTGGGAAGCGAACCTGCAACCCTCAGGTTTCTGGCACGGCCGCTCTACCCACTACGCCATGCCGCCCCACATGAACTATTTATAGCAGCGCCTTGATCACAGAGCGGTAACTAACTTTGAAATTAATTTATTCCATTTTGGAATAAACCTGTAACAAAACAAAATGTGAAAAAAAAAGTGAAACTCTGTGAATACTGCACTGCATGTGGCCAAATCACAAAATAATTTCATGATGTTGAAAGAAAATTAAGTAAAAAATACCAACAGAGATATTCAACTAAATAGCTTTGGTGGCAATACTTCTTAAAAGCTGAAGACCATTGGCTCAGATTTCTGCCACAACTATTATTCTTATTTGTATATTCCGGACAACCAGCGTCCTTTAAAGTAGACATTTGTGTTTGGTCTATGTATTTTGTCAGAGTTAAAGGAGTGTTTTGCTTTTTTTAAGGACCTCCTGTAAAAAGCCTTTTCAAAAATCATCTCTACGACAGAATTTTATAAACCGATGCAAAAATATGAACCAGTTGAATGTTTTATATGATGGAAAAAGAGAGCACCTAAAATAAAACCTTGCGTAACACCACAAGTATAACTAAAGAGGTTGAACAAATGACCACTGACTGCCTCAGAAGTAAACAAACCAATCTCATCACAAAAAAATAATGTAACTCCCAAAAAAGAGAGGACTTACAGTGGTGCCTTGAGGAACCCCTCAATTGTGGAAACCATACTGATCAGGGCATGTTTGTGTCATGATCAAAAACCCACACATACACACAATGTGAGGAGAGCTCTAATACCTTATTTAGGTCTTGCAGCAGGCTAAGAGAAGGACACTTGAGGACTGACAGATGGTAAGCATCCACTGAGAAAAACACTCAACTCAAATCGAGACGAATATTCTCAAATTTCAGCACTGATACACATTGATACACTAAATCAGTGCTTCTCAAATATTTTCTGTTACGCCTACTACTTGAGAAGGGCTGCACTAAATAAAGGTTCTTCAACGGACCCCCAACCTGAAGTAGAGAAGTAGCATATATTAACATATCTTGTATACAATATTGGTTGTTGCTGTTGGAGGGACAGCTGAAGACAGGTAGTCCTCAGGTAATGAACGAGTAGTTATAATGACAGTCCATCATGATAGCCAAGAAATAGGGAACACATTCAAGGTTAATATTGGTGGCCGTTTTATCTTCGCTGTGCTTTTTTTGTGTGTGTAAATGGGTGAATGTGAAGTATGATGTAACGCGCTTAGGGTATCATCCCAGGTATAATTGTCATGTTTTGTGATCATGTTTTGTTTAGTTTGTTTCAGCAGAAGAAAACAATTCAAGTACTTTTTAAAGCAGCGTCAATTTGCAATATTTATGAATGATATAGTCATCTTTGTTGTTACTAAGCACATGCCTTAAACAATTCAAGATGCATTCAGAAGCCGATGGAAAAATGACAGCCAATAAATATATGTAAGCTTTATTATCCGAATAATCTAATCTAATTTTTAATTTTCCTGAAGGAACTATCCTGAAGGAATCAATAAAGTACTATTTATTTATCAAATCGTTAAGAAAATTGTTAACTAATCGACTATCAAAATAATTGTTTGCTGCAGCCTTATACCCTGCTGTCAGATGTTACATCATGTTGGTGGTGTACAACCGCTTGTGCTAATACAAAGGATAGTAAAAAATGCATTTTTTTCCACATCTTTATTACTACCAATTACAGTACCAATAAGAGTACCGATGAATACCGGTATCAATAAGCAATATCAATTTTGGTATCTCTATCAATAATATCCTGAAGATATATATCCCGAATTGCCACTCCACTTCAACTTAAAGACAGCATAAGTCCATTTTTAGACAGTTAATAATAAATAGGTTAGTGTTGTTTAAACATACCATAGTTCTCTGTTTGACTAACTTCACTTGATGAAACCTTTTCTAACATTCCACACTTCAAAATAATATAATATATAATATAATAAGTGTGTAGGATTTGTGCTGATGTCGTAAAGTTTTAATATTTCTATGGACCAATACTCAAGGTTGATATTGAATCTGAAGCAAAAAAGTTATATTGGGACACCCCTTCTTGTCAAAGAAGTGAATCTCTTGTTAACAGCCAATTTATCTGTGCACTACAGTGTGTTGATTAATGTTAATGTGGATTCAAAGGCATTTTCATTGGTGCCATATATAAATATATAAAATTGGATATAAAAAAAAATATACTCAACAAAAAGTCTAATCAGTAAATCATTTCATGATCCCCTGTTGAAGACCACTGCACTAAACTACAGGTTTATTTTTTTTTTTTGACTTTTTTTTTATTTCTTTATTTTACTTTTTTTTTTTTACAGTAGATTGAAACAATTTAGTTCCTCAGTCAAATGTGTAAAAGCATACAGGTAACTTGAGTTGCAGTGAACTCAACAACAAATATAAGTACATTTACATGTTAGGTGAGGGACCGGAAGTGTGAAACAAATACAGGTTGATGACAGAAACTACCAATCTTTATAATTTCTGCATTAAGAAATATGGATAAGGTGCATCTTTTTATCTACTCTAAACTTATTTATGTGCTAACAGGGACTGTTACACATTCATGTTGTTTTCAGGCAAATATAAACCAAAGAAACCGTCTTGTTTGACGAGGAGTTCTGAAAAATTACTTTGTGGAAATAAATGGAATGCAAACTTGGCATTTCCTAGTGCATGTCTGGACTTTATCATCGCTTATAAAACAGAGAAGAGCAGAAAAACCCTGTGGCCTACAGGAGTGGGGTAAGTGGATTGATCCCAAGTGTGGTATCAGTGTCAGATCGATACCAGCATGATAGGATCAACATTTTTCCTCTATGTTGTATATTTGTTTTTCCAAATACAGTGCGACCTCAGGAGTTTAATTGGTTTTGTAAAAACTTGTCTTGTGAAACGGTGTCGGCAATTAAAATTAATTTATTTGGTACTTGGATATCCTAAAACATAAAGTTTTAACATGCACAATGTCTTTATAAAATGCAGTCAATTCCGGACTATAAGCCGCTACATTTTCCTACACTTTGAACTCTGTGGCTTGTAAAACACAGCAGCTAATTTATCGATTTTTCTGGCGGCCATAATAAAAAAGAAATGTTGCCCACATAATGTGAATAGTAATTTTTGTGCTATGGCGCCATCTTTCGGACAAGTTCTCTTGCTGCAAGTGCTGCCGTGTTACAGGCACTGTTTTTTCAAACAATTGAAGGCCTACTGAAATGATAAATGGGTTGTACTTGTATAGCGCTTTTCTACCTTCAAAGTACTCAAAGCGCTTTGACACTACTTCCACATTTACCCCTTCACACACACATCCACACACTGATGGAGGGAGCTGCCATGCAAGGCGCTAACCAGCACCCATCAGGAGCAAGGGTGAACTGTCTTGCTCAAGGACACAACAGACGTGACGAGGTTGGTTCTAGGTGGGGATTGAACCAGGGACCCTCGGTTTGCGCACAAAATGAGATTTTATTATTTAAATGGGGATAGCAGCTCCATTGTATGTGTCATACTTGATCATATTGCGATATTGCCATATTTTTGCTGAAAGGATTTAGTAGAGAACATCAACGATAAAGTTTGCAACTTTTGGTCGCTAATAAAAAAGCCTTGCCTTTACCGGAAGTAGCAGACGATGATGTCACCGGTGTGAGGGCTTCTCACAGCCTCACATTGTTTATAATGTGAGCCTCCAGCATCAAGAGCTATCCGGACCGAGAAAGCGACAATTTCCCCATTAATTTGAGCGAGGATGAAAGATTCGTGGATGAGGATATTGATAGCGAAGGACTAGAAAAAAAAAAGGAAAAAAAGGCGATTGCATTGGGAGCGATTCAGATGTTTTAGACACATTTACTCGGATAATTCTGGGAAATCCCTTATCTTTCTATTGTGTTGCCAGTGTTTTAGTGAGTTAAATAGTACCTGATAGTCAGAGGGGTGTGTCCACAGGTGTGTTGACGCCAGTCTCTGAGGGAAGTCACTGCAGCTGCATAGACGGCGCAAGCTCCGCTGATCTCTGGTAAAAGGCGACTTTTTACCACAATTTTCTCACCGAAACCTGCCGTTTGACAAGTGGTTGGGAACCATGTTCGCTTGACCGCTGTGATCCATAGTAAAGCTTCACCTCCGGGAATTTTAAACAAGGAAACACAGTGTGTTTGTGTGGCTAAAGGCTAAAGCTTCCCACCTCCATCTTTCTACTTTGACTTCTCCATTATTAATTGAACACATTGCAAAAGATTCAGCAACACAGATGTCCAAAGTACTGTGTAATTGCGCGATGAAAAGAGACAACTTTTTGCCGCAAGTGGTGCTGGCTAATATGTCCCCTCCAACCAATAACGTCACAAACACGCGTATTCCGCGATGTTTTCAACAGGAAACTCCGCGGGAAATTTAAAATTGCAATTTAATAAACTAAACCGGCCGTATTGGCATGTGTTGCAATGTTAATATTTCATCAGTGATATATAAACTATCAGACTGCGTGGTCGGTAGTAGTGGGTTTCAGTAGGCCTTTAAAGCAGTGGTTCTTAACCTTGTTGGAGGTACCAAACCACACCAGTTTTATATGCGCATTCATCAAAACCTTCTTTAGTGAAAAATATTTGATTAATTTTTTTTTTAATTCAAGACAAAGTTTTATGATTTTTTCACTTGTGCACAAAATTAACTGTGTATGAACATCACCTTGCTTGTTAAAAGAACAAAAACAACGCACAACAAATTACACACCTGTAAATCAGCGTGACTTCTGCTGTTGTCGTATCCGTAATGCGTTGATAGGGAGAAGTTTTTATTTACACGATGAGTCGGTGTATCTTGACTTCCGCCGAACCCCGAGGCCAACCCATCGAACTCCTAGAATTCAATCAAACCCAGGTTAAGAACCACTGAATTAAGGTATGCAAATAAACATTTACATAAACTTACTGTGCAATATACCGTATTTTCATGGATTGCCGCCGGGGCGCTAATTAATTTAAAACCTCTTCTCACCCCTGCGCTTACCAAAGGCATGCGGTAAAAGTAAGCATGCGCTAATTATTTTAAAACCTCTTCTCACTTCGGCACTTACCAAAGGTATGCAGTAAAAAATTGAGTGTGATGTAAGCTTGGACCTTAAATCCTACTGAATAGCTCTTAATCTTCTTCCCTTTATGCGATTTCAAATTACGGGTATTGAAATCAGCCTCCTCCATTTCGAAGATGATGACAGGGGAAGTGTCACTCGTGACGTCACGAGTTTGACCAGGCGGTAATACTAAGCATGCGCTAATTATTTTGGGAAGCGAGTTTGACCCGGCAGTAATTAAAGGCAGGCGCATACTATATGCCCTGCGGCAACTCAAGGAAATACGGTATACTTTGTATGTGAATTATATGTATACAGCGTTTTCTCTAAAAACTCAAAGCGCTTTACAATAGAGTACATAACTCTACAGTAGTTTTATGAAGAAATTAATTCTACGGTATCTCCTTCTAATGGCTTCTCCATCAAACACACCAAACCACCGTGACACTATTGTTCATTTTTTAAATGTTTTTATTTTTATTTTATAAATGGCTGTGATGATAATGTCAATGAGGGACCTGTAATCATTGTTATGTTGGAATACTTATTAATATTGATACCGTTGTTGATATTAGTCATTTTTGTTTGACTACTTTTGAATTGTTTTGTGTCATGTTTGTGTGTCTTCTCAATTGCTCTGTTGATTGCTATTCTGAATGTTGCTAGACTGGGTTTGGTTTTGGAGTTGGAATTGTATTATTATGGTATTATTGTGTATTTTTTTGTAGGATTGATTAATGAAAAAAACTAAAAACAACAACAACAAAAAAACCCCACCATCAACCACACACCTTTTCCATATTTTCAAGGAATATCCGCCGTTTACATGTTATTTTAATCTTCCTTCGTTGGCATTATTGACTAATTCTTCTTCAATATGGTGCAGACTAGCAGTGCTACGCTCCAACTACTTTGCTACACGCTCTGTCATGTTTTTGATCATTTCTTATCTTTCTTCATTGAAAAAATACCATTCACTTCTTCTTCTGAGCACTATCCTTGAACTCCAATTTTTCCTTCTCGTGCTTGAAAAAACAAAGTTATGTTGATATTTAGCTACAAGCTAAGGCCAGCGAGTAAGATCGGATGTTGTGAGTGGATTTTGCTGGGTTCACTTTGACATTCGCCAGCAAAATTTACGACAACTGGCGGTGGGAAGGTCCGTAACCTGAATTCATGCTCGTATCCTAAAGCATAATAATTTGCCGAAAGACAGTTGTACCCCGAAAAATGTGAAAGTTGGAGCATTTGTATCCTGAGGCACCATTATATGTGTGTTTGTTGTTGTGTTTGTCATGTTATTATATTGTGTCACGGCGGGGGGGTCGCAGCTTACTGCGGGGTTTGTTCCCCCGGGATGCAGACGGACCACTCCGGACAAGGCGTGCAGGTAAGAACATGATTTAATCTTCAAAATTAAACACGTACCAAAAACACAAAACAAACAGAAAGTAAATGTGCCGATCGCACAGGAAGCCAAGGTTACCTGTTAGCACAGGAAGCATAAACTCGGAGACAAGAACAACAAACCTAACTGTTGCATGAAGCAAACAATGAAGCCAGGTCAACTGACTGGTAAAGGCAGGATTAAATAGTCCCTCTGATTAGTGCTCGGGAAGCAGGTGAGCGTCCCGAGCACCAATCAGAAACAGGTGGAAAAAATAAGCAACCATGGTAACCAAAAACAAACAAGGGTGCACAAAAACAGGAACTAAGGGAGTCCAAAACTAACATAATATAACAACACATCCGGGCCACGGATCATGACATTATTGTCAATATTGTTCTATTATGACTGTGGGACCTTGGTTTACGTATAGCCCTGCTTTGTGTATCAAGCAAATTTGGCCTCGTTTTTGTATACCCTTTAATTTGTCGTTCAGCCAAATAATGCGTGTAAAAAAAGTAGTCAGTTTTCCAATGTGTTATTCAGTGAAATTTAGTGTCCAAACAAAGTATTAATCTTTGTGTTTTTTTGTATTGAGCCCAACTGCAAAGTAATCTATTATTGGGTCAAAGGAAATTTGAATATATTCTAGGACTTTGATGAATAATGAAGGGGCAATGGGATCAAATTAAATAAATAAATTAAGTAATAAATACTATTTAATAAAACAAAAGGGTATTAGTAGTATAAATGTGTTTAAATGTCATTCATTTATTTGTTGGGAAATTACATTTAGTCATTTAAATATTGATTTCATTATTTCACGATTTAATTAATCAATGACAGTGATGTTACCAGGAAACTTCCAAATCAATCAAGGAGCACGTGGGCAGAATTTTAGAGCGTAGGTTGTTTTTGTAACTAGAGTACAGCCCAAATGTCTCTCCTCATTGAGCAAAATTGAACTCTGTCTCTGCGTGATTCCTTGCTTTTTGTCTGTTTAATAGATGTCATCAGTGTTTGAACCTGACAGCATTTTTTGTTTTCAAGACTTATTGCTTGAAGTTTCCTGAAGTTTTCCTGAGTCACCCAGTCAAACATTCCCTAGTTGTTTATAATTGGTCCAGATTTAAACAGAGCTCACTGTGAACAATCAACATATTTTGCAACACTGAGTGATGATTTACCTACTTGAAGAAGTTTAATAGACTTAGACAATTTTCATTGATCCACAAGGGAAATTGTTTCACACATTAGCTAAAATCCTATAAACCTCTCCTTTGTTTTAAATGGACATCTCTCGCTTTGGAACCATGATTCATGTCAATCTACCTGGTACCACAGATGTGTGAACATTTTGAATTGCAGACTAATGATCAGATTTGATCTGATGCAGGTGTTAGCTTTGGAAAATAACATATACAGACTGATTCCATAATTCTGTCTTCAAATTAATTTTTTACTGACTACTAGAATTTGAATTTCATGTTAGTGTTTCTTTAAGCCAGAACTTTGCCATTTGAAATGATTATAGTTTTGTATATTGTCTGTTTCCTGTTTTTTTCTACAAAATTAAAAAAATACATGAACATCCTCCAGGTCTAGTGATACCATCATTTTATTATTGTTTGCAGAAATATTTGTCCTGTGTTTTATTTTGGTAATACTCATTCTCAACAAATCAAAGGCAAACTCCTTCACTGATCCTAAAATATGTTACATTAAACGTACAGAATTGGTATCACCAATAACAACCTTATATTTACATGGTATTTGGCTCAATACTAACAGTTTGCGTGTGGTCCACGCCTGCCGGGAAGACACTGAAACAAACATCTGGAAGGTCGGCACAAAGCCAGTCCGTTTTTCTCCTTTTGCTGGTTATTTTTGGAGTCGACTCATGTTGTTTGCACAGATGTTTGCGCATTCAAAACACATAATTGAGACTCGTGAGCAGCTGGAAAGTAGCGTGTTCTGGCTACGTGCCTGGCTGGAGGTGGCAAGGGAGCATGCCATCTCTACGGAGCTCTGCCCTGGACTTAACCAACCAGGCAATTTGTTGGCTTGGGTGTTTTGTGGAGCATGCATGCCAAGAATCCTAGGAATGGAGACAGCTGCAGGCAAGGAGCAAAGACACTCGGGAAATCTTGGCAACTGGAAAGGATGGACAGGTGGAGTCAGGCTCGTCTGATCGGGTGTCGCATGGATGTGTTGTGTGTGTAACAAGTGCATGATTGCTGCAATGCCACAATTAAATAAGTGATTATTTGCACTGAAGATGCATGTTGACACATGCGGACTAAAGAACGTGTTTATGGCATCTTGTTTCTACTCGATAAACAAATATATGAATAGACAAAGACAAGTGCATAACATGAAAGCAATGGGCTGCCATTATTCAGTAAAGATGGAGAATTGGCGCCACAAGCTGGAACTGGAAATGTCTCTTTCCCGGTCATGGGATTAGATCGGTTGCCGATATTTGCCTTTTTTTAACTGATCTTCACCATAGCTGTGTGCCAGTATTTACATGGTAAAGATACCGTATTTTTCGGAATATAAGTCGCTCCGGAGTATACGTCGCACCGGCTGAAAATGCATAATAAAGAAGGAAAAAAACAGATATATGTCGCACTGGAGTATAAGTCGCATTTTTGGGGGAAATGTATTTGATAAAATCCAACCAAGAATAGACATTTGAAAGGCAATTTAAAATAAATAAAGAATAGTGAACAACAGGCTGAATAAGTGAACGTTATATGACCCATAAATAACCAACTGACAACGTGCCTGGTATGTTAACGCAACATATTATGGTAAGAGTAGGGATGTCCCGATCCAGGTTTTTGTACTTCCGATCCGATACCGATATTGTTTTTGCACTTCCGCTCCGATACTGGCCGATACTGGCCTATACGAGCATGTATTAAAGTTTAAAGTTATTTAGCCTACTTAGTTGTCAGATTCATGCTGAAAGTGATTTTAGTACTCTTGATAACAACTAGCCAGCTGAATTAGGTGAGTTTGAATAATACACAATAGTCGGTATTCAAAGATAAACACAAAATATCAAAAATTCTACATGACAAACAGAAATGGCATCATTAAACAGTAAAAAAGTGAACAGTATAAAGTGCAAATAATGCTCTAAAAACTATTTAAAAAAGCAAAACACACAAACAACCAGAGTGGGATAAAGTGTCTTTAACTCAGCATCAATACTTGCTCTTGAACAAGTGTAAACTTAAATATATATATATATATATATATATATATATATATATATACACACTCCCTTCAATTGTTTGCCCCAGTCAGGGGGGGCAAACAATTGAAGTCCAAGCACAATGGGGAGATTCTTTCTAACAAAGAACGAGCACTTAAAGATGCTCAGGTGTCAGCCTGCTCCTGTGTTCATCATTGATGAGTACTAAAAAGCCTCTCACTCTAAAGAGTCATTAAAATGTCTTACAACTTTACCACCACGCTTGAATTTATTGTGGCATGTTTTGCACTCCACCTCTTCATCTTTTTCGGTTTGTAGGGTAAAATAATCCCACACAGCGGACATTTTTACCGTAACTTTTAATTCACACGGCCGTCTGAACGGTTAGAACACAGACCTGTGGATTTTTTGAAGCTGTGCTGGAAAATGCGGAACGGAGTTTAGGGAGCAGCAGAACAGTGGAATGTATTATTTAAATCGGTGCGTTGGAAAACACGGACCAGAGTTTTTTTAAAAACTGGATCTGGATCGGCATTTTCCCATGCCTTGCCGATACGCATTTTTGGGCAAATATCGGCGGCCGATCCGATCCAAATATCGGATCGGGGTAACCCTCGGTAAGAGTCATTCAAATAACTATAACATATAGACCATGCTATACGTTTTCAAAAAAATCTGTCCCTCCTAATCGATAAATCCCATGAAATGTTCTTCCTCAATGTCACTTCTAAACAACTCTGTCACCTCCAAAGGTATGCGCCGCTTCCTCTTGTCGTTTTCTGCTGCATATTTCTTACGTCCAGCTTTTAATCAGCAGTACATGATTTCCCTTTCGGTGCCATTTTTGTTCAGCCCTTCTCATTTTTTATAAGTTACCGGCAACGATGAAATGATCCATTTTAATAGCTACGGCAGTAGCTAATAGCATATAGCAGTTAGCATTCCATGACCCACAATGCACTTCTGCCATGACCCTCCCCCGCCGAATTCTTATTGATCGACGTGTGTGTGACGATTGCTTACGTGTGTGTGACGATTGCTGACATTTTCTCCGTCTCTTCCGCGAATGAGATAAATAATATTATTTGATATTTTATGGTAATGTGCTAATAATTTCACAAATAAGTCGCTCCGGAGTATATGTCGCACACCCGGCCAAACTATGAAAAAAACTGCAACTTATAGCCTGAAAAATACGGTAGTACAGACGTGAAAGATTCCTTCAAAAGGGATGCATGCTTATAACCTGACTCTCGCCAGATCCTTGTAGTTCACTGAGCTCCACACAAGGATCTGAGACTTCTCAATAGGAGATGTATTTCAGAAGGCGGGGCCTTGTAAAAAAAAAAAGGATCTGGTAGAGTCAGTTTATCATGCACAATTACATTTCCATATTCCTTGTTACACAAAATGAACGAGTTTTGTGGTTTCCGAGGGCGTGCGTGACTTGCTCTAACACCGGCTCCACCTCATCTGTCCATCGTGCAAAGCCGCTTTTAAGATACCAATCCTCACACCATGGTGGAAAATAGTTTCTTCCATGTAAAATATCACTAGAGGACGAGAGGAAGAGGAACGGCCAAGCCCACAGACTGAGGAGGACGAAGCAAGAAGTTAACTGCTAAAGCTACAATGTAAAGTAGGGGGGATCGATCAAGAAGTTGATACTATCGATACCTAGTGTATAGCAGTATATACATGATACTCATGTAAACAGTTCGATGTTTTTCTGTTTCCTTCTATTATAACAAAATATTATGTTGGGTTGTTTTTGTTATTGTTTACACCAGGGGTGTCAAACTCATTTTAGCTCAGGGGCCACATGGAAGAAAATCTGTTATGGTTTAACTAAGGGGATATGAGGGCAGACTGACACCAGGGGGGTTAATGTACAATAATTTATTATATATATATATATAATAAGAATAATAAACAATACTTACAAATAAACTAAGGAAATGACGTGTGACAAAACTCAAGAGTCTGTATGGTGTAAGACTATGTGTAGAATTTAACTGAAGTGTGTGTTACCAAAGTGTTGAACGAGATACGAGGAAGTCCAGGGGGCAGGCAAATGATCAGGGGCGAGAGAGAGGCGTCAGAATCCAGACTGAGATCCGGGGAAAAGTGAGACTCAAGCTCACTTTCCAGGCGACGGAAGGTAGGTACAACATGAAAACTAAGTTCCCGAGCCGATCCTTGGGTCCACTGGTCTTTGATCCAGCTCGCCCTCATCAATACCAGGTGTGCAGATTGGCAATTGATTGCAGGATTGTCGCTGCGTTGTCGTACTGCACTCAGCGTGAGCGGGGGCGTGTTCGAGCGCGCTGTCAGTGAATCCTCCGGGTGGTCCCGCAGAGGAGGGAGACGCAGACTGCGCATGCGCCGTAACAAAATCTATTCCCAGGTGGGCCAGACTGGAAAATCATGGCATGATAACTTAAAAAGAAAGATGATTTCAGATTGTATTCTTTATTTTATTTTGGCCAAAAAGAGAAAAAACATATTTTGAAAATGTACAAATCACAAATAATCTTTCAGCCAAAACACTTCAAATCCTGAAGAAAAAAAAATGGTGTGCTGTTTATTAAACACAAAGAACTTAGACTTTGTCTCAGTGTATCTACAAAGCCAATAAACACTAAGTCACAGTCTATCTGGGATTGAACCAAATAAATAAAAGTATAGGTGTAAAAAAAACCTAATTTGTTATGTCCAGGTATTAACCCTGTGCTAACTCAACAAACTACACACATGGATGCAGAAACTGTTGAAGATGGTTGAGTTACACTCACTTTTCTCATTTTTGACAAAGACATTTAGGGGCAATGAGGGTGCCAAAGAACAATGCGTTCGAAGCAGAAGACCTAAAACTGTAGGTTTTGCGTTTCATTTGCTCGAGGCGTTACCACAGCTGTATGCGCTTTACTGCGTAACTTTTGCTTGGCCCCGGTATCAAGCGTTTGCTTGCCCAACAGAGTTGTTATTGCGACACCAAGTGGACACATTTAGATCCGCAGTTTAAATTTCAGCTCAATTTTATATTTAGCAAACTCATATCGCGGGCCGCACAAAACCTGATCCTGCCCACGGGCCGTATGTTTGACACACCTGGTCTACACGGTCAGGAAGCAAGTCTCTGGAAACAGGAAGGCTTTGAGGGCAAACCCCAAATTATTTAAATGGGAGTAAATAGTATTATGTTTTTGTTTTTTCTATTGTGCACCGGCCACTTTATTTGTAAATTTTAAATTGTATGAAGCATTCAATACCACACATTTACTACGTCATCTGATTTACAAAAACACCAGCAAATTCTACATTAATTAAGATAAACTGTATACAAATGTGTTATTGTGTTAACTTGCTAATAAACATTTTCACTTCTACAATTTTTTTTCCAAGTATTGGATGGGGACTTGAAATCATGTTAGATCTGAGGCAGATCTAACATGAAAAGAGACGGCAGATCAACTGGTCTAAAAGGGGAGTCTATTTAAAGGCTAGTGTATACAAAGTAGTTTTAAGATGGGACTTTAATGCTTCTACTGAGGTACCATCTCTAATTGCTACTTGTAGGGCATTCCAGAGTACTGGAGCCTGAATAGAAAACACTCTATAGCCCGCAGACTGTTTTGGGGCTCTAGGGATCACTAATAAGCCAGAGTTCTTTGAACGCAGATTTTTGTCCGGGACATATTTAGACCGTTAAGCATTTTATATGTAACTAGTAAATCCTGAAAGTCGCATCTTAAGTGCACAGGAAGCCAGTGTAGGTGAGCCAGTATAGGCGTAATATGATCAAACGTTCTTGTTGTCGTCAAAAGTCTAGCAGCCGCATTTTGTACCAACTGTAATCTTTTAATGCTAGACATCTACCCGGTTAACTGAGCGCTTTACCTTGCAGCTCAGCTGACTTTTCACCACAACGGTCCGGTGACTGCAATCCTGTAGATGCTGCGCTGATTAATTTTCACACTCTTGCCTTCCCCCACATGAACAAGACACTGGGATACTTAAACTCTTCCAACCTGGGGCTGTTTTATGTTTTTCATTTTAGAGGTAGAGGTAGAGCCCCAGTGCTTATCCACGACTCTTCCTCTCTTTAAGACCAAGAACCTCAATTTTTCTGACTTGTATGATGACATCCTGGCGCATGCCATCAGCCTATGTATTAATTTCATGATCCAGCTGCGTCCAGGAAGCGTCTTGGCAGCTTCCGCCATCAGTGTGTGAATGTGTGTGTGAATGTGATTTATAATTGAAGGTAGAGTAAAGCTATATAAAATCGCAACATGGGGGACGCACGTACCCCGAGAACCAGGTTGGAAACCTAGCCAAAGCAGTATTCGTCCATTAAAGAGGTAAACATTTTCTGGGTCTATACAACTGTTTAACGTGAGATTATATTACTTATATATCATTACATTTTTAGTGTATCTGTTGGTGCCATGGTTGATAAACTGCTTTGAATGCAGCTCACCTCATATTAGTTAGTAAGGTGGGAGTCATTAATAGTGTATCCATCCGACATGGTGTTTTATATTACCATTCTGTATTTTAGAGTTGTTTGTTTACTGGACTTGCATTTTAGACTAGTGTGGTGTATTGAACATGTATTCCTTTTGTCATGTTGTTGATAACCAGCACTTTACTGTCCCAGTTCGTTAGCTGCACTTGACTTGGATGTGTTACACTATAGCGCAAGATGGTATGAAACTGGGCATATGGATATTATCTGGGTCAGCTTTAATAATGCGATAATATTTCATGTCAGGTAATAATTTTGTTTTGTAGGCTAAACTGGTGGGCTTCACGGTGGGAGAGGGGTTCGTGCGTCTGCCTCACAATATGAAGGTCCTGCAGTCCTGGGTTCAATCCCAGGCTCAGGATCTTTCTGTGTGGAGTTTGTATGTTCTCCCCGTGAATGCGTGGGTTCCCTTCGGGTACTCCGGCTCCCTCCCACCTCCAAAGACATGCAACTGGGGATAGGTTGATTGGCAACAGTAAATTGGCCCTAGTGTGTGAATGTGAGTGTGAATGTTGTCTGTCTATCGGTGTTGGCCCTGTGATGAGGTGGCAACTTGTCCAGGGTGTACCCCACCTTCCGCCCGATTGTAGCTGAGATAGGCGCCAGCGCCCCCGCGACCCCAAAAGGGATTAAGCGGTAGGAAAATGTATGGATGGATGGAGGCTAAACTGGTAACATATGTCAAAAGGGCAGCCACTGTTCCATCAATCCATCCATTTTCTATCGCTTTTTGGGGTCATGGGGGGTGCTGGCGCCTATCTCAGCTACAATCGGGCGGAAGGCGGGGTACACCCTGGACAAGTTACTACCTCATTGCAGGGCCAACATAGATAGACAGACAACATTCACACTCACATTCACACACTAGGGCCAATTTAGTGTTACCAATCAACCTATTCTCTCCTCCCAAATACATTTTAGTCAGTTCCTTAATACTTGTGATGTGGGTATTGTAGTAGCCCCTGTGGTTTGTTAGTTATTCACCTTTCGATGTGTTAGAATAATTGTTTCTAAATTATCACAAAAACTTTGTGTTAAATTTGAAACCTACCAAGCAGAAGGCTTGTAAAACTCCACTGTGTAAGGAGGGAAGCAACATGAAGGTGTTTCTGTTTCTTTCATGTATTGTAATCAACAGAAATATATTGTTTCAACGCAAGAACTACAAAGCGGAGAGAAGGCGGGATCTGCCCAAGTTCCAGACGACCTCTTTTTGAACTCTTTTACGACCTCTTATTTGAAATGTTTTACCAACCTCTTTTTGATCTCTTTTACGAACATCTTCTTTGAACTGTTTTACGACCCGGTCCCTATGGAAGCAGCTGTTGACATGCGGTCAGGGAAAGTCCACATAAAGGAGGAAGCGTGGAATCTTTCGCCAGAGCGTGCTGGAGACTGTACAAGAGTACAGACCAGATGTTTCTCCTCGAATTGAGCCAAATTTAATTCTGTCTCTGTTTGAGTCTTTGCTTCTTGTCCTGCTTAATAGATGTCATAAGTGTTTGAACCCGACACCATGGGGTCTTGGACACAATGTGGTTTTTAAAGTGTGCAGTGCAGTGCCTTTGAACTTTATAGTACAAAGTGTTTTTGAGATGTTTAAGTGTGCAATATATTTGAACCTTTTGTGTGCAGTACTTTCAACCTTTTAAATGCATAGTAGTAGCCACCTGGTTACGTGTCTGTCCAATTCTTGGTACTAGTTTCTCTATTTTAACCAGCGGTGTGCCGTCAGGGCCAACAAGGCATTTTCTCCTGGCCTAACATAACCAGAAATCATGATCATAATTAAAGATACAATTATTTTTTTCATTTAATTCTCCCTAAATATCTCAAATTATTCATATTCTCTTCATGTAATATTATGCTCCTTCCAGTGCTGTTATTTTTAGGTTATAGAGTTTTTATCCACTCAGAATTCAGCTGGTTTATGTTGCCATGCTGTACAAAATCTGCCGGAGGCCTTCAAAATCAACAATGCGGGCGTCCGTGCACTGTAAGAGAACAGACACAAACATTTGACAGACAGTTGCGATAGCCAATCAGATCACAAGTTGTTGTCAGTAAGGCCTTCTCGATGGGCTAAGGCAGATATATATTGTGATGTTATGAGCCAGGTAACATAAGGACTCCATTACCCAGCATGCCATAGTAGTGAAGAGCATGCGCAGTAGCCCCGTTTGCTGTGGAGTAAACTTTAAGAACTCAGCCAACACGCCTGGTCTGCATCTTTTATGATTAGACAAGACAACACATATATTTGCAAAGCCATTTTCAAGAAGGACATTTAAAAAAAACATATATCTTGTGAGACCGCTTAAATGGCGTCGAATGGATTGTACAAATTGTGAGTTAATATATTTTATTTCTGAATTTTTTCACGTTTAATTTGTTTTTTGCTATTTTAATTTTGAAAGTACCACATAAGATATGTTTTAATTGCTGATGTGGGTTTATTGATTTGTAAATGGGCCAGAAAATAACCCGTTTTGTATACTGTTGATGTGGTTTAATGCCCAGTAAATGTGTTTCTGTATAGCATTTCTCCAGCAATGGTCATGTGGTGACTTAAATGATGGTCTTTTGAGAGGTAATTATTGAATTACGACATCACTGAAGACCTAGGTGGCAAATGCACGGCCCGCCATTGATTTTAACCCTATCGCTTATGGAATGATCGCTTATGAAATATTGTTTAATAAAATTGTCACTTTTGTACCCATGCATGTGAATGTCCATTAGATTGCATCAGCATTTTCATCATCAGTACAAAAAGTCACTGAGATGCTGTAGCCTGAAATGATTCTCACTTCCAGTCTGTGCCACTCAGAAGTTGCTGACTTTGCTGTGACTCCCATGTTTAATTCCCTGTATTAGTCCTGGATGAAGTCTCTTACTGAGGTTGGAACATGATAACCTGACTCTCGTCAGATCCTTGTAGTTTGCTGAACTCCACACAAGGATCTGAGAGTTCTCAATAGGAGATGTATTTCAGAAGGCGGGGCCTTCTAAAAAAATCATTGTACATGATTGGATAAAACACTTGTCTGTTATCTTGAATGACGTGCTACCTCAACCACTCACATCCAAATCAAACTGTGAAGCTGATGAGAGCGACGCTGGGAAATCCAAAACAGAACAGCCGACATACTGGACAACGACAGAGCGAAAAGTTAGAGAACTTTTACTGAAACAACACAGCAATGTCAGTAGACAATTGATGTTGCAAAACAGTTGCAAGAGTAGAATCAGTGTCAGTACACGACGCAGCGAGGGCTGCGTGCCGCCATTGTTGTTTGAAACAAACAGTTGCTTCGGCGCTACGTCACATCCATGAAATCCCGCCCGGCGATCCTGATTGGTTCATTATGTTTTGTTATCTTGAAGGAGTTTGCATTGCCCTCTATCCCAGATCCTTGTGTGGAGCTCGGCGAACTACAAGTATCTGGCGAGAGTCAGGTTAGGTACATGATGCCTTTCCAACATCTCCAGTCTCTGTAAGCATTGATCAGGTCTAACCACAGCAGGACTTCTCTTAGAAGACTACGACTCTGTCCATATTTAGAAGAGTAAAACAGCTAGTTGCTATAGTAGAATGTCAAACTATACCTACTCAGTGGCCTAGTGGTTAGAGTGTCCGCCCTGAGATTGGTAGGTTGTGAGTTCAAACCCCTCCTCCTAGTGGTTAGAGTGTCCGCCCTGAGATCGGTAGGTTGTGAGTTCAAACCCCTCCTATCAAAGACTATAAAAATGGGACGCATTTCCTCCCTGCTTGGCACTCAGCATCAAGGGTTCTAATTGGGGGTTTGGTCCCCAAAAATGATTCCCGGGCGCCACACCGCTGCTGCTCACTGTTCCCCTCACCTCCCAGGGGGTGATCAAGCGGATGGGTCTATTGCAGAGGACAAATTTCACCACACCTTGTTTGTGTGTGACAATTAATTGGTACTTTAATTATATCAAGTTATTTATTTCCCTTAACACTGAGCAATAACTTTAAAAAAAAGCTGATGTTCTTTAAGAATTAACATTCTTTCTGCAAGTCTTGTTTTTGACCATACCCAAAACCGGATGGAAAACAGGAATTGTTCCCTCAGCTAAAATGCCTTAAATGGCTCTGGTGGTGTTATCAGTTTCTTGCACTGTCCTAAGTCTTGGTATCTGGTAAGGTCCTTAAAGGTCTTGCAGATGTTGGCTAACTCTCCTTCTTTCAACATAGTAGGTGCTTGTTGATAAAGGCTGTTTGCTTCCTCACTCTCTCCATCTGGGATGTCTCTGCTCTGTGTAGGGCAGGGGCGCGAAATGGATTTTTACAGGGGGCCGCATGAGCAACCCGAGCACTACTGGAGGGCCACATAATTTCAATTAAATTTTGCTCAATATTATTTTTGATATACCGTGAGATGAATAATAATAATAATAATAATAATAATAATAATAATTTAATTTAACCTAACTTAACTTAATCCAAAAGCAGATTTTTAACACTGTCTTATACAACACTTCCTGATGTATAATACAATGCAAAAATGTCAATTTCTGCACAGGGTTCATTTCTGTCACTTTATCCTGCATCCTCTTTAAAAGTCCAACATTATTCCCCGTCAGATTTGAACAACCATCTGTTGTCACACCTGCCAGCTTGTCCCATTTCAGTCCTAACATGTCCAAACACGAATTTACCTCTGTGAACAAGTCAATACCTGTGGTTGTCCCTTTTAATTGACTGCATGGCTGCCAGCTCCTCCGTGATTTGAAAGTCTGCAGTTATCCCACGTAAGAAGATGAGCAGCTGGGCGGTGTCACGTACATCGCAGCTCTCATCCAAAGCCAGCGAAAAACAGTCAAAGTCGGCCGTTCTGTTTTTCAGCTGAAGCTCCAAGTTTCCAGTGATGGTCTCAACCCGCCTCGTTAAAGTGCGTCGGGAGAGTGACACATTCTCAAATGCGCCCCTCTTCTCCGGATATCAGCGCAACAGAGTCTAATAAGCACTTCTTAAAGGCCTACTGAAACCCATTACTACCGACCACGCAGTCTGATAGTTTATATATCAATGATGAAATATTAACATTGCAACACATGCCAGCACGGCCGGTTTAGTTTACTAAATTACAATTTTAAATTTCCCGGGGAGTTTCTGGTTGAAAACGTCGCGGAATGATGACGCGTGCGTGTGGCGTCTCGAGTTGGAGGGGACATATTAGCGCAGCACCACTAGCGGCTAAAAGTCGTCTCTTCTCATCGTGCAATTACACAATATTTTGGACATTTGTGTTGCTGAATCTTTTGCAATTTGTTCAATTAATAATGGAGAAGTAAAAGTAGAAAGATGGAGGTGGGCAGCTTTAGCCTTTAGCCACACAAACACACGGTGTTTCCTTGTTTAAAATTCCCGGAGGTGAAGCTTTACTATGGATCAGAGCGGTCAAGGGAACATGGATCCCGACCACTTGTCAACCGGCAGGTTTCGTTGACAAAATTGTGGTAAAAAGTAGCCTCTTACCGGAGATCAGCGGAACCTCTGTCGTGCTGCTGCTAATTCCCTAAGAGACTGGCGTCAAGACACCCGTGGACACACCCCTCTGACTATCAGGTACTATATGATCTCACTAAAACACTAGCAACACAATAGAAAGATAAGGGATTTCTCAGAATTATCCTAGTCAATGTCTCTAAAAATATCTGAATCGTTCACAATGCAATCGCCTTTTTTTTTTTTAACTTTATTTATTTATTTATTTTCTTGTTCTTCGCTATCAATATCCTCAGCCACAAATCTTTCATCCTCGCTCAAATTAATGGGGAAATTGTCGTTTTCTCGGTCCGAATAGCTCTTTTTGTTGGAGGCTCCCATTATAAACAATGTGAAGATGTGAGGAGGCCTCACGTGGGTGACGTCATCGTCTGCTACTTCCGGTAAAGGCAAGGCTTTTTTATTAGCTACCAAAAGTTGCGACCTTTATCATCGATGTTCTCTACTAAATCCTTTCAGCAAAAATATGGCAATATCGGGAAATGATCAAGTATGACACATAGAATGGACCTGCTATCCCCGTGTAAATAAGAAAATATAATTTCAGTAGGCCTTTAATACACTCTGTGTCAGAAAACGCCTTACTTTTTCTGGCAATTTTGTGAGAAATGACGAAACCTGTCCTGATGGCTGCATCTCTGGGGGTGTGAAATTTGGCAAAAAGTCCTTGTTGGGTTTGCCGTTTTACAATCAACGCATCAGCCTCCCTTGCGCGCGCTTCATCAGACAGATTCCGGTATTTTTCCTCGTGCTTCGTCGTGTAGTGGCGATTCAAATTACAAACCGTTTATTCTTTAAACACAGCAACCTGTGTACCACAAAATAAGCACACGGCTTTACCTTTAATTTCTGTAATGACATACAGTCCATGTCTTGTTGAAAACACGGCATTCGTCATCAACTTTTCTTATTTTATAATGAGCTGACATCCCGGTGGTAACTGGGCATCACTTGTCGCTATGCACCTTCACTCACAGGTTACACACGGACATACGTCCATAAATAACACTTTCAAAATAAAAGCAGCACAGTTGTATTGCAAGCATGACATATATGTTTTTCAAAATGTATTTTGTAATATGTGATTGCTGCTGTTCACATTCACTCATATTGATGCACGCGCATACGTGCACACGGAAGTAATACAAATAACGCTTTTCAAAACAAAAGCAGCACCGTTGTATTGCACACTCGACATGGATACTTTTTAAAATGTATTTTGTAATTTATGATTGGCCTCAAGATGTGCAGAATGCCCAAGTCTGGTGTATGGTGAGGTGCCGCTTCCCAAGAATGAACCGAAGCTCTTCCAGTGGTGCAATCTCCTATTCCTTGGCCTCCTTGTGCTGGATTTTCAAGACTTTCAATTCCTTCCGGATTTTTAATGCTCTCTGGTTCTTCGTGTGAGATTGTTTGGCTTGCCTTTCCTCCTCTGTGCTGAGCCTCAGCAGCATGCATGCTTGATTATCACCATAGGCTGTAGTAGGCGCTTCTCTAGGCCTGGGCCGATATTCGCTAAGTCAACTAATGGACGATGAATAAAAATCAAGTCAGTGAGTTTTCCAGCATCGATAAATCTCCATGTGCATGCTTCAAGAGCGTTTATGCATTTTATCGCTTTCAGCAGCTGTGTGCGTTTGTGCCATAGCGGAATGAAAAGAAGGAGGTGGAATTCTCTTGTCCTCATTAAATGGCTTTGACTTTATGTGCAACACAGTCCAACTATTTAGCATGTAGCAGCTAACATGGACAAAATGGTCACAAAACCAAATGCCACCGCACAACTGTGGGAATATTTCCTTTTAAACCTTTGGAACAAGAGGAGCACCTGACATTTCAGACATCACTTCACATTTGGTGAACGAGCCAGGTCAGTGTAAACAAAGTGGGGTAAAACACACCACCAAAGACATGCTGCCATTTAAAGGGGGACTGCGCTTTTTGGGGGAATTTTGACTACCGTTCACAATCATTAGGAAAGACATGATAACGGATGGATTTTTTTTAATGCATTCTAAATATTAAATAAACGTAAACAACAGTCCATTTACAGCGAAGCCAATGCGACATTGTCTAATACTCCCCTAAAATCCAAAAAATAACCATTCAAAAACCGTCAAAAATACTCCATTAGAAATGCCCGAATGCAGCTGAGATAGGCTCCAGGATCTCCGCGAACCTGAAAGTGACAAACGGTAGAAAAAAGGATGGATGGATGTTAAAAATACGACAAAAAACAGATGATAAAAAGAAAAAAATATGTATAACGATAACAACGTTAATAATAACCAAGTATTAGTGATATTGTGAAGAGAATTATTTTTATATAGCGCTTTTCTCTAGTGAAACCCAATATCTAAGTTACATTTAAACCAGTGTGGGTGGCACTGGGAGCACGTGGGAGCAGGTGGGTAAAGTCAATCAATCAATGTTTACTTATATAGCCCTACTGTAAATCACTAGTGTCTCAAAGGGCTGCACAAACCACAATACAAACCACTACGACATCCTCGGTAGGCCCACATAAGGGCAGGGAAAACTCATACCCAGTGGGACGTCGGTGACAATGATGACTATGAGAACCTTGGAGAGGACGAAAGCAATGGATGTCGAGCGGGTCTAACATGATACTGTGAAAGTTCAATCCTTAGTGGATCCAACCCAGCCGCGAGAGTCCAGTCCAAAACGTATCCAACACAGCAACGAGAGTCCCGTTCACAGCGGAGCCAGCAGGAAACCATCCCAAGCGGAGGCGGATCAGCAGCGCAGGGATGTCCCAAGCCGATACACAGGCAATCGGTCCATCCTGGGTCCCGACTCTGGACGAGTGGTCCATCCTGGGTCCCGACTCTGGACAGCCAGTACATCATCCATTGCCATCGGACCGGACCCCCTCCACAAGGGAGAGTGGGACATAAGAGAAAAAGAAAAGAAACGGCAGATCAACTGGTCTAAAAAGGGAGTCTATTTAAAGGCTAGAGTATACAAATGAGTTTTAAGGTGAGACTTAAATGCTTCTACTGAGGTGGCATCTCGAACTGTTACCGGGAGGGCATTCCAGAGTACTGGAGCCCGAAATGAAAACGCTCTATAGCCCGCAGACTATTTTTGGGCTTTGGGAATCACTAATAAGCCGGAGTCCTTTGAACGCAGATTTCTTGCCGGGACATATGGTACAATACATTCGGCAAGATAGGATGGAGCTAGACCGTGTAGTATTTTATACGTAAGTAGTAAAACCTTAAAGTCACATCTTAAGTGCACAGGAAGCCAGTGCAGGTGAGCCAGTATAGGTGTAATATGATCAAACGTTCTTGTTCTTGTCAAAAGTCTAGCAGCCGCATTTTGTACCAACTGTAATCTTTTAATGCTAGACAAGGGGAGACCCGAAAATAATACGTTACAGTAATCGAGGCGAGACGTAACAAACGCATGGATAATGATCTCAGCGTCTTCGGTGGACAGAATGGAGCGAATTTTAGTGATATAACGCAGATGATAGAAGGCCGTTTTAGTAACGTTTTTAATGTGTGGCTCAAAGGAGAGAGTTGGGTCAAAGATAATACCCAGATTCTTTACCGAGTCAACTTGTTTAATTGTTTGGTTGTCAAATGTTAAAGTTGTATTATTAAATAGAGGTCGGTGTCTAGCAGGACCAATAATCAGCATTTCCGTTTTTTTGGCGTTGAGTTGCAAAAAGTTAGCGGACATCCATTGTTTAATTTCATTAAGACACGCCTCCAGCTGACTACAATCCGGCGTGTTGGTCAGTTTTAGGGGCATGTAGAGTTGGGTGTCATCAGCATAACAGTGAAAGCTAACACCGTATTTGCGTATGATGTCACCTAGCGGCAGCATGTAGATGCTGAAGAGTGCAGAGCCAAGGACCGAACCCTGGGGAACTCCACACGTTACCTTAACGTAGTTCGAAGTCACATTGTTATGGAGACGCACTGCATCAGCAACCACGACAAGGCTGAGTCTGACATACCAATTTGTGTTCGCTACGTTCTAATAAAATATTTTGATCATTAGTCATTTTTGCGAGGGCTGTCTCCGTAGAGTGATTTGCCCTGAAACCGGATTGAAAGGTTTCACATAGATTGTTGGACGCTAAGTGTTCATTTAACTGCTCCGCAACAATTTTTTGGAGGATTTTTGAATTAAAGGGAAGGTGAGACACCGGTCGGTAGTTTACCAATGATGGATTCTGATGCGTCATCTATGTTGCTGCTCCTCGATCTTAGCGCTGCTTTCGATACCGTCGATCATAATATTTTATTAGAACTAATCAAAACACAAATTGGTACGTCAGACTTAGCCCTGTCTTGGTTTAACCCCTATCTTACTGACAGGATGCAGTGCGTCTCCCATAACAATGTGACCTCGGACTACGTTAAGGTAACGTGTGGAGTTCCCCAGGGTTCGATCCTTGGCTCTGCACTCTTCAGCATCTACATGCTGCTGCTAGATGACATCATACGCAAATACGGTGTTAGCTTTCACTGTTATGCTGATGACACCCAACTCTACATGCCCCTAAAGCTGACCAACACGCCGGATTGTAGTCAGCTGGAGGCGTGTCTTAATGAAATTAAACAATGGATGTCCGCTAACTTTTTGCAACTCAACGCCAAAAAAACGGAAATGCTGATTATCGGTCCTGCTAGACACCGACCTCTATTTAATAATACAACTTTAAAATTTGACAACCAAACAATTAAACAAGTTGACTCGGTAAAGAATCTGGGTATTATCTTCGACCCAACTCTCTCCTTTGAGGCACACATTAAAAGCGTTACTTAAACGGCCTTCTTTCATCTCCGTAATATCGCTAAAATTCGCTCCATTCTGTCCACTAAAGACGCTGAGATCATTATCCATGCGTTTGTTACGTCTCGCCTCGACTACTGTAACGTATTATTTTCGGGTCTCCCCATGTCTAGCATTAAAAGATTACAGTTGGTACAAAATGCGGCTGCTAGACTTTTGACAAGAACAAGAAAGTTTGATCACATTACGCCTGTACTGGCTCACCTGCACTGGCTTCCTGTGCACTTAAGATGTGACTTTAAGGTTTTACTACTTACGTATAAAATACTACACGGTCTAGCTCCATCCTATCTTGCCGATTGTATTGTACCATATGTCCCGGCAAGAAATCTGCGTTCAAAGGACTCCGGCTTATTAGTGATTCCCAAAGTCCAAAAAAAGTCTGCGAGCTATGGAGCTTTTTCATTTCGGGCTCCAGTACTCTGGAATGCCCTCCCGGTAAAAGTTCGAGATGCCACCACAGTAGAAGCATTTAAGTCTCACCCCTAAAACTCATTTGTATACTCTTGCCTTTAAATAGACTCCCTTTTTAGACCAGTTGATCTGCCGTTTCTTTTCTTTTTCTCCTATGTCCCACTCTCCCTTGTGGAGGGGGTCCGGTCCGATCCGGTGGCCATGTACTGCTTGAATGTGTATCGGCTGGGGACATCTCTGCGCTGCTGATCCGCCTCCGCTTGGGATGGTTTCATGCTGGCTCCGCTCTGAACGGGACTCTCGCTGCTGTGTTGGATCCGCTTTGGACTAGACTCTCGCTACTGTATTGGATCCATTATGGATTGAACTTTCACAGTATCATGTTAGACCCGCTCGACATCCATTGCTTTCCTCCTCTCCAAGGTTCTCATAGTCATCATTGTCACCGACGTCCCACTGGGTGTGAGTTTTCCTTGCCCTTATGTGGGCCTACCGAGGATGTCGTAGTGGTTTGTGCAGCCCTTTGAGACACTAGTGATTTAGGGCTATATAAGTAAACATTGATTGATCGATTGAGAGGTACACCCCTTTGTCCACAACTGCGTGAGCAAATAGTCAAACAGTTCAAGAACAACGTTTCTCAAAGTGCAATTGCAAGAAATTCAGGGATTTCAACATCTACGGGACATAATATCATCAAGAGGTTCAGAGAATCTGGAGAAATCACTTCACGTAAGCGGCATGGCCGGAAACCAACATTGAATGACCGTGACCTTCGATCCCTCAGACGGCACTGTATCAAAAAATGACATCACACTCTATCCACATGGGCTCAGGAACACTTCAGAAAACAACTGTCACTAAATACAGTTTGTCGCTACATCTGTAAGTGCAAGTTGAAGCTCTACTATGCAAAGCGAAAGCCATTCATCAACAACATCCAGAAACGCCGCCGGCTTCTCTGGGCCCGAGATCATCTGAGATGGACTGATGCAAAGTGGAAAAGTGTTCTGTGGTGTGACGAGTCCACATTTCAAATTGTTTTTGGAAATATTCGACATCATGTCATCCGGACTAAAGGGGAAGCAAACCATCCAGACTGTTTTCGACACAAAGTTCAAAAGCCAGCATCTGTGATGGTATGGGGGTGCATTAGTGCCCAAGGCATGGGTAACTTACACATCTTTGAAGGCACCATTAATGCTGAAAGGTACATACAGGTTTTGGAACAACATATGCTGCTATCTAAGCACCGTCTTTTTCATGGACGCCCCTGCTTATTTCAGCAAGACAATGCCAAGCCACATTCAGCACGTGTTACAACAGCGTGGCTTCGAGAAAAAAAAAGAGTGCGGGTACTTTCCTGGCCCACCTGCAGTCCAGACCTGTCTCCCATCGAAAATGTGTGGCGCATTATGAAGCGTAAAATACGACAGCAGAGACCCCGGACTGTTGAACGACTGAAGCTCTACATAAAAAAAGAATGGGAAATAATTCCACTTTCAAAGCAGCAACAATTAGTTTCCTCAGTTCCCAAACGTTTATTGAGTGTTGTTAAAAGAAAAGGTGATGTAACACAGTGGTGAACATGCCCTTTCCCATCTACTTTGGCATGTGTTGCAGCCATGAAATTGTAAGTTAATTATTATTTGCAAAAAAAAAAAAAAGTTAATGACTAAATTGGCCCTAGTGTGTGAAAGTGAGTGTGAATGTTGTCTGTCTATCTGTGTTGGCCCTGCGATGAGGTGGCGACTTGTCCAGGGTGTACCCCGCCTTCCGCCCGATTGTAGCTGAGATAGGCGCCAGCGCACACCGCGCCCCCAAAAGGGAATAAGCGGTAGAAATGGATGGATGGATGGAGTTTGATCATCAAAAATCTTGTCTTTGTAGTGCATTCAATTGAATATGGGTTGAAAAGGATTTGCAAATCATTGTAATCCGTTCATATTTACATCTAACACAATTTCCCAACTCATATGGAAACGGAATTTGTATGTTTGTTATATTTTACTTGGAGATATAAAAGTTTATCAACTACAATGTTAAAAAGATATATACAAGAAATACAATTTTTTTGCATTTGAAAGGGTACGCATGCATTAATATTATGTATCATCAAGCTCGGTTGGTAGAGTGGCCGTGCCAGCAACATGAGGGTTCCAGGTTCGATCCCGCTATCGCCATCCTAGTCACTGCCGTTGTGTCCTTGGGCAAGACACTTTACCCACCTGCTCCCAGTGCCACTCACACTGGTTTAAATGTAACTTAAAAAGCACTAAAAAAATATAATTCACTTCACATTACATCAGTGGTTAATTTGGTCTCAAAAAAACAATGGCAATAATATCATTTATTATTCACCTTTTGCCGCTGCTTCCAGCATCCTGTCAACATCATCATCAAACATTTGCCAATTTGATCTTTTGCAGGCTTGAAGGTACTGGATCTTTCTCGTCTCTGACTGATTGAAAGGGCAGCTGACACCATCTGGAGCCTCTAGGCTGTGGGGGATGCATTGTGGTCTTGCTCCTTGCAATTCATCCTTCACTGGTAAATATTATGGCCGATCTCATTCTTGCACACCTTTTTACAAAAACTTGCTTGTCCACGTTTGTCTGCTGCTCTTAGTCATTACTTGAAATCTGTCTGGCAGGGATGCTGTTCTTCCCACCCTGGGGGTCTATAGTCTTCACCTGATCACTAAACTCAATGATACAAGCCCATTTGGTCAGCGTACAATAAGTGGTTGACTTACAATGCAAGATAATGTAGTACAATATGATACATAGATTTTTTATGAGACAATCTTTTATCGGTTTGTATGTTTGCTTGCTTCTTGATTACAAAACTGTTCATTTTCCTGGTTTTCCCAAGAAATGTTCATATTTTTCTCTACTGTACCCACATTTTTTTCGTGTGTCTTATCTTTCATTAACAAAAAAACCTCTCTGGTACTGTCAGTTATCCAGTATCTCTTTGCTTTCTGTCTTGAACTGGCCAAACATGGAAGGTGTGGAATATGCATTACTATGAAGCTGTGGATAAGTTTTTAGCAGGATATTTATGCGTTGGAGCTGTTAAGAGGGATAGGTTTGGGGATACAAAATTATAGCCAATAAAATCTCCACCCACTGACCAATCAGTTGTTTCAGAAAATGACGTTATAGTTCTTGCGAGACCTAAAGGGTCGGCATAGCTCGGCTGGTGGAGAGGCCGTGCCAGCAACTCGAGGGTTGCAGGTTCGATTCCCACTTCCGCCATCCTAGTCACTGCCGTTGTGTCCTTGGGCAAGACACTTTACCCTCCTGCTCCCAGTGCCACCCACACTGGTTTAAATGTAACTTAGATATTGGGTTTCACTATGTAAAGCGCTTTGAGTCACTCGAGAAAAGTGCTATATAAATATAATTCACTTCACTTCACTAAAGAAGTTGTAAACTAATAAAGTTATAAAG
The DNA here is from genome assembly GCF_033978795.1 of Nerophis ophidion. NCBI lineage: Eukaryota > Metazoa > Chordata > Actinopteri > Syngnathiformes > Syngnathidae > Nerophis > Nerophis ophidion. The sequence goes on from NC_084614.1 coordinate 42,032,736, forward strand.
TTGTTATCCAGCTTTGTAGTAATTCATATTCCACATCTTCAACTTCAACTTAAATCGTAGTACAGTCCTCCTCAGTTTACTGTTATTTCTATTGACCTAAAAGCGCAAGTCGTCATAAAACTGCATCTGGCGAAACTTGACGCCTGCTATAGTTATCATCACCATTTTTTATTAATTTAATATTTATATAATAGTGATGTCAAACGAATATTTTTTCAAAAATCGGATTAATCACATTTCTGGCTGGCAGTTAATCACGATTAATCAGAGTATATCACGTGATTGCTTATATTAAATTAACTTGGATAAAGATCTATATATTTGGACTAAAATGCTATTGTATTATCGGAATGTCGAACAGAAACATTTTTGAAAGGTGTTTCACTTGAATGCAAGTTTTTTATTTGCTCAGAAAATTTATAAGTTTTATGTTAAGTTTCACTGAGGTGTACTTTCAGTCTAAATTTGGGTCAGAGCATGTTGATCCTCCTCATCCTTGTCCTGGTGTGTGCATTCAATGAATCACTGGCTGTATAACAACCTATGCTAGCTTTCAGGCTTTCCAGGTTCTTCGAGACAGGGCTGGATCATCTTTCATTGTTTAGTGGCTATGATTCTGAGGTGTTTCTGTGCACTTCCTAGATGCACTACTTATTGTGCTGATACATTATTTTTTATACCTGCCTGCCGCCTACTGTCTCTGCATCTTGCAATCGACTGCCAGCTCAGACTGATCACATTGATTGATTACCGTAATCTTAATCGTTGCGATAATTTGTTATTATTAATCAAATGCGTTATTGCAGTGGTTCTTAAATGGGGGTATGCGGACCCCTGGGGGTACTTGAAGGTATGTCAAGGGGTAGTTGAGATTTATTTTTTTTAATTCTAAAAATAGCAATAATTCAAAAATCATGTATGAATATATTTATTGAATAATACGTCAACAAAATATGAATGTAAGTTCATAAACTGTGAAAAGAAATGCAACAATGCAATATTCAGTGTTGACAACTAGATTTTTTGTGGACATGTTCCATAAATATTGATGTTAAAGATTTCTTTTTTTGTGAAGAAATGTTTAGAATTAAGTTCATGAATCCAAATAGAGCTCTATTACGATCCCCAAAAGAGGGCACTTTAAGTTGATGATTACTTCTTGTGTAGAAATCTTTATTTATAATTGAAACACTTGTTTATTTTTTAACCAGTTTTTAGTTATTTGTATATCTTTTTTTCCAAATAGTTCAAGAAAGACCACTACAAATGAGAAATATTTTGCACTGTTATACAATTTAATAAATCAGAAACTGATGACATAGTGCTGTATTTTACCTCTTTATCTCTTTTTTTTTAACCAAAAATGCTCTGCTCTGATTAGGGGGTACTTGAATTAAAAAAAATGTTGACAGGGGGTACATCACTGAAAAAAGGTTGAGAACCACTCCGTTATTGTGTTTAGTTTAAGACAAGTATGTTTGTCATTTTGTTGTTTTACTTTAAAAAAAAGAAAGATTAAAAAAACAGGTTTGCATCGGGTTTTTTTGTGTTTGTTTCAAATGAAAAAGCAAGCCAATGAATGATAGACCAATTGAGAACATCGAGCGCATAAGATTCTGCGAAAGAGAAGAAGTATGTAATAACGAGCAATCAGAATGGACAAGATGCAGCAGAAATGACAGATGTGCAAAATTCATCCAGCCTGAATGCCTTTAATAATGAAAAGATTAGCATGGCTCAGTGTGTGTGTGTGTGTGTGTGTGTGTGTGTGTGTGTGCGTGTGTGTGTGTGTGTGTGTGTGTGCGCGTGCGCACAACACAAAGAGAAATGGGATGGGTAAGTTGAATGGGCAAAAACACACTTTGTATTATCATTTATCATCACTATTTTACGTGACTATGTCACCATTTTTATGTTTTGTTTGTTTTTGTTAAAATATTATTGAAAATTAAATTCCTCCTTTTTCGGCAATGTACGAATCCAGCATCTCTCCATCCTTCCTCCATCTCCACTAACCAATTCCCGTTACAATTTACCAGCATCCATATTTGATTGAGGTGTAACCACCTGCCTCAATAGGCCACGAGACCTCGGGTCAAGAAGCCTTCAAAATGCAACTTGTAAAATTCCATCAAGCCGCTCGCTTGGCTGCGAGTGCACGTGTGTTTCGCTCATGCCTGCTGTCAGCTTCCATTACTTAATTGGAATTGAGATGCATCTGGCTGGCATGTTTTTTTTTTTTTTCTGCTGGAGATACCGCCACTTCCCCCACCCGCGCTGCTTTTCATGCCATCCCGCTAGGAACGGCTTTCCCTATCGGCATGCGCGGTCAAACAGTCATTTACATGACTTTGAAGGAAGATAGCAGATCGCAGGCAAGTGCAGCGAGGTAACTCCGGTGGTTCACTTGAGTTAATAAGAGCGCTGTTTAATTCATGAGATCTGTCATGCTACACTGGCTTCATCTTCGCTCTTTCACTCACATCTACACAAGCTTCCTCTTCAAACTCTTTATCTGTCAGGATCAGTGACCCAGCATGTCAGATTCAGAGATCCTGACTGACATCCACGTATAGATACGTGGTATCGGATACCACACATTATTCACGGTCCTTGTCTTGACACAACCCTAATAATTATAATAATAATAATAATGGATTAGATTTACAGTACAGAGCGCTTTCCTAGACACTCAAAGCGCTTCACAGAGAACTGAGAACCCATCTTTCATTCACTCCATGTTGAAGGAGGTAAGCTACATTTGTAGCCCCAGCTGCCCTGGGGTAGACTGACGGAAGTGTGGCCTCCCGACCACCACCAAACATGCATTCACTTTCATATGGCCGTGACAAGGACAAGCTGCTGGCTCGGCCACACTACCATGTGAGCCAGGCTGTCCCTAGAAGGAAATCTAATCAGGAAGTCATCAAATGGGTACATTTGCGATTGGTGAATATCCATACCAAGGGTAGTATCTGTATCGGATCAATACTCGGATGACGAAATTGATATTTTATCATGAATGTTTGTTTTCACAAATACAGTTAAGCCTATGCTTGGGCTGAGAACACATAGTATATTGTTTCACAAATTATCAATCAATGTCAATCAATGTTTAGCCCTAAATCTCAAGTGTCTCAAAGGGCTGCACAAGCCATAACGACATCCGCGGATCAGCGCCCACATAAGGGCAGGGAAAAACTCACAACCCAGTGGGACGTCGATGAGAATGACTATGAGAAACCTTGGAGAGGACCGCAAATGTGGGTAACCCCCCCCCCCCCGAACCTCCCCTCTAGGAGAGAGCGGTGCAATGGACCTTGAGTGGGTCTGACATGATATTGTGAAAGTCCAGACCATAGTGCAGGGGTAGGGAACCTATGGCTCGCGAGCCAGAAGTGGCTCTTTTGATGACTGCATCTGGCTCTTAGATACATCTGAGCTGACATAGCTTACCACGATAAGTCATGAATAATTCCACTTGTAATCACAGTGTTCAAAATAACGTTCAATACATAAAACTTTCTTATGCTTTTTTATGTTTAAGAAGTTGCATTAATGGTAAGAAGTTGGTTATTTATTATTGTTTAGTGTGGGGCTTGCCCTCCTGTGGGTTCTTCAGACCACCAAGCACTGACATGAGAGCCTGTTTCAGGGTTGCAATATTGTTTTATTTTTCAATAAGTTTCTCAGTTACTTTCCAGCAATTGCATTTTTCTCTTTCGTGCTCGCTCGCGCTCTAGTTCCAGCTCCAACTCCAACCCTGTCCCTCCTCCTGGCTGATGCTTACAGTATAACAGAGCGACATGTGATTAGATAACAAGGCCCAGGTGGGCCTTCTACACACCTGTGGCTGATTTCGAGGCCAGTCCTGGCAACACTCAGCTTCGCTGCAGGCCCGCAGGCGACGACCCCTCCACAGTTAGCTTCATAATAACAATGTTAATACAAAGAATAAGAGACCTATTATACTCTGGAAATGTTGGTCTTACTTAAAAATGCACACGTTTAGTTGTGTTCAGTGTTAAACAAAATATTATATGGCTCTTACAGAAATACATTTTAAAATATTTGGCTTCTTGGCTCTCTCAGCCAAAAAGTTTCCTCACCCCTGCCATAGTGGATCTAACATAATAGTGAGAGTCCAGTCTATAGCGGCTCTAACATAATAGTGATAGTGCAGTCCATAGTGGCTCTAACATAATAGTGAGAGTCCAGTCCATAGCGGCTCTAACATAATAGTGAGAGTCCAGTCCATAGTGGGGCTTCACGGTGGCAGAGCGGTTAGTGCGTCTGCCTCACAACATGAAGGTCCTGCAGTCCTGGGTTCAATCCCAGGCCCGGGATCTTTCTGTGTGGAGTTTGCATGTTCTCCCCGTGAATGCGTGGGTTCCCTCCGGGTACTCCGGCTTCCTCCCACTTCCAAAGACATGCACCTGGGGATATGTTGATTGGCAACACTAAATTGGCCCTAGAGTGTGAATGTTGTCTGTCTATCTGTGTTGGCCCTGTGATGAGGTGGTGACTTGTCCAGGGTGTACACCGCCTTCCGCCCGATTGTAGCTGAGATAGGCGCCCCCCGCGATCCCAAAAGGGAATAAGCGGTAGAAAATGGATGGATGGATAGTCCATAGTGGCTCTAACATCTTAGTGAGAGTCCAGTCCATAGTGGCTCTAACATATTAGTGAGAGTCCAGTCCATAGTGGATCTAACATAGTAGTGGGAGTCCAGTCCATAGTTGATCTAACATAATAGTGGGAGTCCAGTCCATAGTGGGGCCAGCAGGAGACCATCCAAAGTGGAGACGGGTCAGCAGCGCAGAGATGTCCCCAACCGATGCACAGGCGAGTGGTCCAACCTGGGTCACGAGTCTGGATAGCCAGCACTTCGTGTTTAGCAGCAAATTATTGCTGCTAAACGATACACAGTATGTGATGCATGCATATGTGGGAGGGCGGCCCTGTGTGCCGTGTACGCCTGACTGCTACACACCAACAGACCACAGCAGTTGTTGTAATACTATCCTTTCTCCACACTTTTATTAATTAACTTGTTAATTTCCTGTTAATATGTGGCTCCATCTACACTTCTTGAACTACTTACTTGTGTTTTTTCAAGCTATCTTAGCGGCTGGCGCCAGCGCTTTTGAATCTTTTCACTATATTTACTTCTGGTTAATAAATATATTAAATGTGGTTCAATGGCTCTCATATCTTCTTGTCAACCAACAATGTATTTTTTGTCACTTCATTCAGTCTGTTCAAGAAAACCTTCCAGCGAGTGGGCTAGGTTCACAATAAGTCCCCTTTAAATGGGGACGTCGTGGCACGGTTGGGAGAGTGGCCATGCCAGCGACCTGAGGGTTCCTGGTTTGATACCCATTTTCTACGTCCGCTGTGTCCTTGAGCAAGACACTTCACCCTTGCTCCTGATGGGTCGTGGTTATCTGCCTTCCATAGCAGCTTCCGCCACCAGTGTGTGAATGTGTGTGTGAAAGGGTGAATGTGGAAATAGTGTCAAAGCGCTTTGATTACCTTGAAGGTAGAAAAGCGCTATTCAAGTATTATCCCATTTACCATTTAATTAAACAATATGAATCAATCTTTCTGTTTCAATGTTGGTAACGGCAATATCAGTTCTGTATGTACTTGGAATTGGATTGATATCCAATTGCAGTATCAACCACACCTTGTGTAGTATGAATATCCACAAAACACTGTAACAAATGGCTGATTTAAAGATTTTTTTTTCATGACCAGAAAATTGGAGCACATGATACAAAAGAATACATTGTTCTGTGTAAGTTAATTTGCTCTCATTTCTATTTAATACAGATCATTGGGGAGACCAGCAATGGACACTTTCAATGAAACAATAGTTGAGCTGGATTAACTTTTCAAGTCAAGTAAAGGTTCTTTCTAAGTAGGACATCACTGATGACTTCCCTGCACTCAACTTGCTTTCACTTCTCACAGCGTGAATACGAGTGCGAAGGGTTTTGGTCGAAAACCGAATCGTACGAAAAAATGTGACGTACATAAGCACATGTACAAGTATATTCCTCTATATTTCATCCAATTATCCCTGCTTCCGCCAGGGGTGTCACTAGACCTAATACTGTACTGGGGCACACCTGGGGCACAAATAATTCATGTGAGCGTGCAAAACGCGCAAGCAAAAACAGGTTTAGCACTTATTTATCATAAAAAATACATAAATAGTGCTTTAAACTATAAAATCATATCAGATTATGTTGTATGGATCTTTGATTAACCACCTGAAATTAACTAATGCATTTGACCTACTTGTGCACTTTTTTTACTCCAGACGTCTAAACTGCTACTGGTAAAAGCAAAAAGGAAGAGCAATGAATCTTTTTGAAATATATATTGCAGTAATCATCTGCAAATTTAACATCTACAAAAGTAAAACAAAAAATAAAGCAGCCCTACATCTCTGGGTTATTTTATATTATTTAATTTCCATTTATGGCAATTTGGCTAATCCTATTTCAGATACACAAAACTATAAAATATACACAAAACAATAAAGCCACAGTAGTAGAATAAATGAACAACTGTTGTGTGTCTGTTCAGGGAATCATTTTCTTAGAAGTAAACTGTAACGTCTCGTTTTCATTTTTGCAAAGTGGTCAATCACTCTGGACAGACATGGAAATATTACAGTAACTGTTATACAGTTGACCAGTGGTTCCCAACTGCTGGGTCGTGACATAAAAGTGGATTGTGTGTCATTTTCAGTGAGTCGCAGTCAGATGTTTGCATGAAAGAAAAAAAAGTTTAAGGAGAAAAAAAACAAATTGTGGTAACAAAACCAGATTATTTTAGCCTTTTTTCTAGTGATTATTAGTGAGTATTTTAGCAAAAGGCAAACCGACTAACAAGTTGGAGGAGGACTCAGGACAGAAATAGAAATATATTTAAAAAAAATCTAAATGGGGCAACAAAACCTGATATTTTCAGCCATCTTTCAGAAAACAAATACAGAAATGTTACCATTTTTTCTGGAAACAAAACCAGATGCTTTAGCTGTAGCCATTTTTCTGGTGACAAAATAAGATTATTTTAGTCAAAGTCACACTGATTAACAAGACAAGTCTACTGTGCTATTTTTCGGTGAAATAAACTTGAATGATTTAAACATTTGGCTCATGACTTGATGATATGGAAAAATGTTTTTCTTCCTGAAGATAAACCATTTGAGAAGCACTCAACTCACACATGCTTACTCCAAATCATCATTTGATGCAGAACCAGCAGACAATAACCAACATTATGCTTCATGTTGATTGGAAATTCCCCGACGGCTTGTACAGCAAATGAATATGTTTGTCTTGATACAAGGAATAACGTTAGCTAACTTAGCATCAACTTAAGACAATGATGTTGCCTAGCCAGCTAGGACTTCAATCAGATCTCTCATTCCTGCAGCTTCTTTTCTGTTGCGGGCGAATAACTTTCTTAAATCCATCTAGGAGTTACAGTTTGAGTCAAATAAAAATCAAAATAATGTAATTAACAAATTGTTGTTGGCTAACGTTACCTACCTCACGCAGTGATTCTCATCCTCCCTCTCTCTCTCTCTCTCTCCACACGTGAATAAATTACCATATTATTTAGCCATGTCCTCATTGTTAGTGGAGTGAATACAGTAGCAATCAATTACCATACTAAGTAGTATGTGCGCTGTTGTCTATGTTATATAGACTTAAAACTCTGAAGCGTTTTTTTTTTTTTATTGGTGAAATTTTTACTTGGGCACTGCAGAGCAACAGTGGGGCACGTGCCCCAGTGAAATATGTCTGGCTACGCCCCTGGCTTCCACCATCCTAGTCACTGCCCTTGTGTACTTGGGCAAGACACTTTTCCCACCTGCTCCCAGTGACACCCACACTGGTTTAAATGTAACTTAGATATTGGGTTTCACTATGTAAAGCGCTTTAAGTCACTAGAGAAAAAAGCACTATATAAATACAATTCACTTCACTTCAATTGCTTTTGTCAGTAATTTTCAAATTTGGGTTGACATATTTTCTTTTTTTTTTAGCTGCAAAATGAACAAGCATAATTAACCTAGAGATTTACAAAACCTTGAATACAGAACAGTCCTTGGACAGATATGTCACTGGAATTGAAAGATAATCACAATATTGACTTGTTTGATTTTATTTAGAACAAATATCGGTGGACTAAAAGACAGTGCCATTTATCCAACTTAATTTAAAAATTCCACCTATACTGGAGTATGTGCTTGGGGGTGGGCCAAGTCGACTGAGGAGGCGATAACCAGGACAGAAAAGCAAGCCCAAGGTTTCATGTTGTTCCCATTGGGTTAAGTTTTTTTCTTGTCCTGATGTGGGATCTGAGCTGCGCATGTTGTTGTGGCTTGTGCAGCCTTTTGAGACATTTGTGATTAAGGGCTATATAAGTAAACTTTGATGTATTGATAGATTATAAGCAGACCTGGCAACACTGACGACAAGTACAACAATTTTTTAGGGGGAAAAAATTTGGATGGAAAATTATCATACGAAAAGTGGTGAGTTGAAGCTGAAAATTCTCTACTATTTTACGACAGCAGCAGTGAACAAATCTGCAAAGACAAATAAAATGCTTCTATAAAACATCCACCCATACATTTGTTACCGCTTGTCGCTTTAGGGTCGCAGGGGGTGCTGAAGCCTATCTGAGCTGCATTCGGGCGGAAGTCAGTGTACACCCTGAACAAGTCGCCACCTCATCACAGATAGACAGACAACATTCACACTCACATTCACACACTAGGGACCATTTAGTGTTGCCAACCAACCTATCCCCAGGTGCATGTTTTTTTGGTGGTGGGAGAAAGCCGGAGTACCCGTATAGGGAACCCACGCAGTCACAGGGAGAACATGCAAACTCCACACAGAAAGGTCCCGAGCCCGGGATTGAACTCTGGACTACTCAGGACCTCCGTATTGTGAGGCACATGCACTAACCCCTGTCCCACCATGCTGCCCTGCAATAAAACATGTAAAAAAAATGTTTGGTTCATTTGGAATAGGCACTACTTTTCTAAGGTTCAACGTCATTTCAATATATTTTACAATGTGCCTGCTTTCAACCAGCCTGACTTTTGTCAGATCCTTGTCGTTCGCTGAGCTCCAAACAATGATCTGGGAGTTTCCAATAGGAGATGTATTGCAGAAGGTGGGGCCTTGTAAAAAAATCATTGTATGTGATTGGATAAATCACTTGTCCGTTATCTTGAATGACGTGCTATTTCAACCACTCACATCGAAATCAACCCGTGACGCTATTGAGAGCAACGCTGGGAAATCCAAACCCAGTCGGAAGAAGAGCTAAAACATCCTTGCCACCATTAAATGCGTTCAAAACCGTTCTCTGTTCATCTTTTAAATAATTAATATTCAATCGATGTCGCAAAACAGTTGCAATAGCAGAATCAATGTCAGCACACGGCTCCTCGCTACGTGCCGCCATTGATGTTTGAATTATACAGTCCCTTCGGCGCTACGTCACATATATGAAAGCCCGCCCAGCGATCCTGATTGGTTCATTATTTTTTGCTCTCTGGAAGGACTTTGCAATGCCTTCGAGCCCAGATCTTTGTGTTGAGCTCAGCGAACTACAAGTGCCTGGTGACAGTCAACACCCAAGAGGCAGAGATATCACTGTATGTGGCTTTTTTTTCAGGGTGGAGTGAAACTATCTATTTTATGTCCTGGGGCGATTGGTATTTATTTCATTTCGTGGGTTAAGTAAGCTTCTATATTCATCGCGGGTGGCGCCGGTCAGGACGAATGATATTCAATCCCAATACTTTCACCTCTTTCTTTGTACTGTATGTGGCAGGGCTGTCTTCTCAGCCCATTTCTTTCTGCTCTTGCCGTTGAGCTTCAGTCAATAGTGCTTCGCACCAATCCGCTAATTACAGGTATATGTAGCCACAATGTGCAGGTGAAAGTCAGATGACTTTCTCTTATATGTCTCAGACCCCTCCCTATCAGTCCTGGCTGCCCTGGGTACTTGTCAAGCTGTTAGTCATTTTTCTGGTTAAAAATTTAAATGAGGTAAAACAGAAATTTTTCTATAAACTCTGCTGCTAAGAAATATACTCTTCACAATTTTCCCGTTAAAATTGCCTTGCAATTGCAAATGTTTCAAATACTTGAGTATGAACACATAATGCGGGACTATGACAAGGAGGAAGGGTGCTCGTGTATCTCCCTGCATTACCCCAGCCAGATTATAAAACTCCTCACTGCCGCTATTTGGGGTCACCACTTTGGCCTGTGTACCTGCATACATGGTCTCTATTGCCCGGAGCAAGTTGGGAGGGACACCAAAGGCCTTCAGTATCCTCATCATGGTGCCTATACGTACTGAGTCAAACCCTTTTTTTAAAGTCAATAAAGCACAATACAGCCGTCAGGTTGTTATTTTTCATCTCCTTGACTAGTCTCCTAGGGGCCAGGATCTGGGTTATTGCGCTACTCTCCTCTCAAAAGCCGTTTTGGTTTTTCCTCAGATGAGGTTTAATGATATGCCAAATTCGGTATCATGGGGTTGTAGACCTTCACAGTAATACAAATCAGGTTGATGCCATGGTAATTTTCTGGTTTTGAGAGTTCTCCATATTTGGGCATTGGGATAATGTTAGAGGGAGACCACATGTTCGGTATCGGATTTAACAACATAAAACACTGATCGGAACATTCTTAAAATGTATGTATGTATGTATGTATGTATGTATGTATGTATGTATGTATGTATATATTTGTCTTTATTTATATATTATTATTTATTTAATTACTTTTTTATTTAACTTTTTTTTTTTTTTTTTTAAATGAATGACTTCCAGTCAAGCGACCATTGTTATGATAGCAGCCTTTTTGTATCACTTTGCACTGCGACTGATGTGATGTACAGTGGAATACAATTTCAACAGACTGCTTTAAACTCTGGGATATTTTGGGACCTTGCCTGGTTTCTATCATAGAAATCCATTTATCGTGCTTCAGACAAGACCAAGATTATACTTTCTTTTTGGTCGTCGGCGCAGTGTATCAGGCTTTGGAAGGCAGCAGCACCTGGCGCCTGACTATTTTGGCCTTAGAGACCTTTGTGTCAGAGTTAGTTGTTGACGAACCCCAAGATGCAGAGATGGAGGCAGGCATGGAGTGACAAAACATGATTTAATTTAAATAATAGAACAAGTACAAACAAAAGGGTACTAACAAACTAAGGGAGCTAGCATGGGAGCTTTGCTTCGAGGTTTGTTCTCCCAGGATGCTAACGGATCACTCCGGACAGGATTTGCAGGTAGGAACATATTATAATCTTCTCAAAAAATTTTGGTAGGGCATGAGGTAAACAAACAGCATAAACTATGGCGTGGAATAAACATGAAACTGTGGCATGAAACAAACACGACTTACATGGCAAGGCATGAGGTAAACACTTAGCAAAAACTATGGCATTGCATGAAACGACTGACTGGTAAGGACAGGCTTAAATAATGTCTCTTGATTAGAGCCAAGTGAGCGTCCCGAACACCAGCGGCAGGTGAAAATCATAAGTAGCCGTGGCAACCAAACCAAACACAGGTGTCAAACAGGAACTAAAAGAGTCCAAAACTAACAGAACATAAGAAAAACATGATATGGACCACGGATCATGACATAAAAGAGATTTTAATCTCAATGAGTTTTTTATTTTGCTTGGTTAAATAAAGAAAAAATTA